>NW_006922284.1:552382-555325 GCF_000298275.1 Orycteropus afer afer
TACTTCTCTAGAGAACCCAGCCTAACATAACTACCCAAAGCAATCTACAGATATAATGTAATTCTGATGCAGGTTCCATCATCATTCTTTAAAGAGATGGACAAATTAATCATAAACTTTCTACAGAAGAGAAAGAGATCTCAGATAAGCATAGCACTAATAAAGAAGAACAAAGTAGAAGGTCTCACACTCCCTGATCTCAAAACCTACTACACAGTCACAGTAGTCAAAACAGCCTGGTGTTGGTGCAATGACAAACACATAGACCATTTGGACAGAACTGAGAACCCAGAAGTAAATCTATTTACCTATGGGCAGCTGATCTTTGACAGAGGGCCCACACCTATTAAATGAGGAAGAGATAGTCTTTTTTAACAAGTGGTGCTGGCAACACTGGATATCCAGTTGAAGAAAGATGAAAGAGGATCCATACCTCACACTATATACAAAAACGTAAGATGGATAAAAGATCTAAATGTAAAACCTAACACCATAAAATCATCAAAGAAAAAACAGAGGCAAACTTAGGGTCCCTAATACATGGCAGAATTACACCATCCAATATTTAAAAAAAAAAAAAAAAGACAATGAAAATCCAATGGCTCACAGTGGTCTGATTCCATTGTACTTGGGGTCAGCACGAGTTGGGGGAAGACTTGAACTCAGCTAACAACAACATCAGTCCCTCACAGCATTGGATATACCTCTCAGCTGAGGAAGATAACTTCTAAACTACTATAACTTTTTAGCAAAATAATCAGAAGAACAGAATAGTCACCCAGTCTCAGCCATTACTTGAATTTGATTATAGAGAGGGATTCACAAGCAACAGATTTTATATTGTAGTCATCTAGATCAATGTTTAGCTATGACCAGAAATACTGTCCCCACCGCAGTATATATATCATATAGATTTTTCCATTTTTAATTTAATTTCATTTATATTATGTTGTTTTTGTTGTTATTGTTATTACTTGTTTATTTTCCAGAAAAAAATCCATTCTCATCGAGTTGATTCTGACTCCTAGTGACTCTGTTGTTGTTGTTTTTGTTGTTATGTGCCGCAGAGTCGGATCTGACTCATAGCAACCCCTCCTTTGGTTTCCAAGGCAGTGTCACTACAGAAATAGATTATGGTCCAACCTTCCTTCCCAGGAGTCCTAGTGACCCTAGGACAGAGTAAAACTACCCCATAGGGTTTCCAAATCTTTACAGAAGCACACTGCCTCATCTTTTTCCTGTGGGGCAGCTGGTAGGTTCAAGCTACTCACCTTTTGGTCAACATCCTAGCACTTTAACCATTGCACTGCCAGGATGCTTTTGTTCTCCTCGGAATCCTGGAATTCAATTTCAGGGGCTTGAGTTGCTAACATGGTGGCCACTTCTGTTTTTTCATTCAAGATGAGACCATAAACTCACTGCCTGTTGAGTCGATTTTGACTCATAGAGACACATCCTTGGGTTTCTGAGGTGGTATCACTATGGAAGTGGATTGCCCAAACTTCCTTCCAAAGAGGGGCTGGAAGGTTGGGCAATCTAGTCACCTTAATGTTGCTCTGGGGCCTACCAGTCTGAAACTAAGAAAAATAAACCAAACTTACTTTCTTCAAGTCGATGCCCCTTTCTGTTGCTTTGAAGCCCCTTTCTGTTGCTTGAGGCTTGAATATCTCTCCCTTCCTTCTGAATGCTAGAGGCAGCCACTTACAGAGACCAGTTTGTTCTAAAGAGCCAGTAACTTGATCTGAGTCCCAGCTTACAGGATATATCTATATTTTATGATCATATGTCTCAGATCAGACAGGAGTTTATATTTTAATATTTGTGGTCAACATTTTTTTTCTAAATTTTCCTCTGTCTCTCATTGACTTTATTATTGTTTATTACTTGGCAATATCCATATACTTTCTTGTATAAGGGAGTGTTTAACTTCAGGAGATTGTATTCACAAATACTGTTTAGAATCCAAATACCTAACTACGGTAAGATTCTGTAATAAAGAATATCGTAGAAATGAGGCTTAAGATAGAACAAAGTCTTCCTAAAAATTATGCAAAATGAAACATAATTGACTTATAATACCAGTGGGCATCAACACAACACAAAGTGGAATGAGGGCAATAGAACTGAGTATATATTGTGAGTATATATTGATTTATTTTCTTGATACCTGCTTGATCTTTGGCAATTTTTTTTTAGACTCAGAGCTTCCGTTTTGTTAAGTGTGTTGTGCATAATAAGGTTAATCATATCCATTTCTCAGAGATGTTATATGTATTAAGATTTATAATAGTTGAATCATATGAAATTGCCAAGATTCAACTATTTGAAACCTAAAAAAATAAATAAAATTGACAATTTCTTATAGCTTCTCTTTGTCATTTAATGCTGCTATAACAGAAATACCGTAAGTGGATGGCTTTAACAAACAGAAATGTGTTTTGTCACAATTTAGGAGGCTAGTTTTCTGAATTCAGGTGCCAGGTCTAGAGGAAGGCTTTCTTCCTCTGTTGGCTCTGGGGGAAGTTCATTGTTTCTTTGAGCTTCTCCTCCTAGGAGATCTTCTGTGGGGTGGCATCTCTGCCCATCTCTGCTTCTGGCTTGTTTTTTTCTAATGTCTTTTATATCTCAAAAGAGATTGATTTAAGATACAACCTACACTCATCCTGTTCATTAATATAAAAAAAAAAACCCAGCTCATTCCTAAATGGCATTATAACAATAGTCATAGAAGTTAGGATTTTGGGAGGACACTATTCAATCCATAACATAGCCCAACCTAAAATACATAAAACACTTTATCCACATAAACCACTAAATAGCTGGTAGTTATTGATGTTTCCATGTGAAAGCTGGTATGTTCAGAATCTCTCTTCACACAGCCCTTCCCACCTCACCTCCAGAAGTTTGGTAGTGGAAACAGAATTCATCATTCTGTTACAACTC
>NW_006922284.1:556226-565251 GCF_000298275.1 Orycteropus afer afer
CCAAATCACAATTAAAATAAATAAATAAATAAATAAATAAGAAAACAAATCCCTAAAAAAAAGATGCAAGGTAAGGTGTACTAAAAGTGGAAAAAAGAGACAGGTATTGAAAGAGGACCGGTCTGGGGCTACCCTCAGTTTTGAAGAACACAACCAATTCACAAGTTGGGAGGATGGCTATCCACTGGGCAATTCTATCTCTATTTCTTCTTATTTCATAACTGCTATAATGTGTGACATACCCTCTCTTAGTTATGTTGTGCTGCTAAAACAGAAATAGCACAAGTAGATGGCTTTAACAAACAAATTTATTCTCTCACAGTTTGGAAATCCTATTGGGAAGGTCCTTGTCATCAGTCTTCCCCCGGGTTTGCAGTTCAGGGATGCGCTCCACTCCCGACTATTCTTTTTCAGTGATAGGAGGTCCTTCTCATCTCTGCTTGCTTGTTGAATCTCTTTTACATCTCAAGAGAGATTGACTTAGAATTGCAACCTAATCCTGTTGATTGTATGCTGCCTCATTATTATCATGTCATTGTTTTTAAGTGCCATCAAACTGTTTCTGGCTCATAGTGACCCTATGTACAACAGAACTAAAGATTGCCTCGTCCTGTCTCATCCTCACAATCTTTGCTATGCTGGACCCATTGTTGCAACCGCTGTGTCAGTCCATCTCATTGAGGACTTCTCTCTTTTTGTCTGATCCTCTACTTTACCAAGCATAACATACTTCAAGTACTGGACCTTCTATTAACATGTCCAAAGTACATGAGACAAAGTCTCACCATCCTCACTTCTAAGGTGTGTTCTGGCTGTACTTCTTCTGATCCAAATTTGTTCATTCTTGGGCAGTCCATGAGATATTTAGTATTCTTTGCCAACACCATACTTCAAAGGCATTGATTCTTTTTCAGTCTTCCTTATTCTTTGTCCAGCTTTCATATGCATATGAAACAATTGAAAATACCATGGCTTGGGTCAAGTGCACCTTAGTCCTCAAAGTGCCATCTTTGCTTTTTAACACTTTAAAGAGGTCTTTTTCAGAAGATTTAGGGAGAGGCTGGCTGAGAGGTTGGGCAGAGTGTGACCTCATCTCACTGGGCACTGGGCTATGCTTGCAGCTGCTACTCCACCTCCTAGCCTTTGCTCAGGGTATACCCTCTAAATAGAACACCCTTTAAGGAGCTCTGGTGGCATAATGCCTAAGGCATTTGACTGCTAATCAGGAGGTTGGCGAGTCAAACCCACCAGCCACTCCACAGAAGGAAGATTGGGCAATCTACTTCCATAAAGATTTACCACCTTGAAAACCCAAAGGGGGTCACTGTGAGTTGGAATGGACTTGATGGAAGTGACTTTTTGTTTGTTTGTTTGTTTTGTTTTTGCCCAATGTAATACATTATTTGATTTCTTGAATGCTGCTTCCGTGGGCATTGATTGTTAATCCAAGTAAAATGAAATCTTTGACAACCTCAATCTTTTCTCTGTTGATCATGATTCTACTTATTGTTCCAGTTGTGAAAATTTTTGTTTTCTTCATGTTGAGGTGCAATCCGTACTGAAGGTTGCAGTCTAATCTTCATCAGGAAGTACTTTAAGTCCTCTTCATTTTCAGCAAGCAAGATGTGTCATCTGCATATCACAGGTTGTTAATGAATCTTCTTCCAATGCTATGTCATGTTCTCCTTCATATAGTCCAGCATCTTGGATTATTTGCTCAGCATACAGATTAAATACAAAAAATAAATAAATTAATTAAAAAATCCCACTGCCATTGTGTTGATTCTGACTCATAGCAACTCCATTGAGTTTCTAAGGCTATACATCTTTTTAGAAATAAATTGCCTTATCTTCCCTCCACAGAGCAACTGATGGGTTTGAACTGCTAACCTTCTGGTTAGCATCCAAATGCCCTACCCACTGTGCCACCAGAGCTCCTGTATGGTGAAAAGATGCAACCTTGACACATACTTTTCTTGATGTTAAACCACACAGTATCCCCTTGTTCTGTTCAAATGACTGCCTCTTGTTCTATGTACAGGTTCTGCATGAGCACAATTAAATATTCTGGAACCCCATTCTTCATAATGTTATTCATAATTCATTATGATCCACACATCAAATGACTTTGCATAGTCAATAAACCACTGGTAAATATCTTTCTGGTATTCTCTGCTTTAAGCTAAGATCCATCTGACATCAGCAATGATATTCCTTGTTATAATTTCAGCTTGAAATTCTGGAAGTTACTGTTGGTGTACTGCTGCAGTCATTTTTTGAATTATCTTCAGCAAGATTTTACTGACTTATGATAGTCAACGTTCTGTTGGGTCACCTTTCTTTGGAATGGGCAAAAATATAGATTTCTTCCAGCCTACTAGCCTGTTAGCCTTCTTCCAAATTACTTGGCATAGATGAATGAGTGTTTCCAAGGTTGCATGCCTTTGTTGAAACATCTCAGTTGGTATTCCTTCCATTTCTATAACCTTCTTTTGCACCAAGGCCTTCAGTATACCTTGCACTGAAATAAAATTCACTAGCAATTACATAGTACTGAGAATCATAGTCTAGTCAAGTTGAGGCATAGTTTGGGGTGAATAAATCAATCCATAACACTTTCCCACAGTTCCTTGCTGGTGCACGAGTGTTTTACAGTTTCAGTAAATGAACAGAGAGTTTTTTGTGAAGAATTCAAGGGAACATCTCTTACTTTTTACCCTTTCTATAATTCTTTTTACAATTAAAGGCATGAGAAGTCTCTGAAGCAACCAAAAGGCAAACAGAATAAATATTCCATAACAGGAAGAGAAATACACACCTAGGGGTAGCTCATTCAGGACAGTTCTTCCCCGGTAGGGGCTCATATACATTTATAAATTTTGTCTATTACATTAACTCTTCATTTAATTCACAGTCATTTTCTTGCCAAATAGACTGTAAGCAACCCAATAAAAGAGGCCGTATAACATTTATGTATGTTCTTCTCCCTGCTCTTTATTCTGATATCTAGTTAATTTTTCCATAAATTTAAAGCAGTAGACTTCAATAATTATGCACCAACTCTAACAATCAATAAAACTTCTTTTGCTTTTTAAATATCTGGTTCAAACTCCTTGATTCTCTAATAGACAGTAAAATCTTACTCCCTGTTTTATCTATTTTAATGTAATTTCTTCTTGCTACAGCTTTTTCTAAGTGGAGCAAAGGCTTAATATCCTACTGACAATATCCTCTCATATACTTGAGGACATCTATTAAGCTTAGATAGCTTCCTTTGTTGTGACTCAATAGCCTGATCTCCTTCAGAGAAGTAATTACCTATTCTTTAATCTTCTCAGTTCATCTTCTCCAGATCCTTTCCAGTTTCTCCCATATGTTTTTTTACAAATGGGAAGATTGAAAACCTTCATCTCCAATGGTTGTCAGGCAAAAGCTAAGTGCTTAACCAGTTCCCTTTATCAAACATCAGCTCCCCCCAGAATAACTAGAATAATGTCTTTATTTATAAGGTGTTTGGATGTGGTCCCATTCAGGTTTAACCAAGGTGCACCTAAGGCTTTAGTGATTAGTTCTAGAGCTGTGAAGCCTTTATCAAGACATCTGCCCTTAAGAATTCTGGTTTTGTGTAGGGCTCTCAGATCATGATTCCAAGTGCTGAGACTCATGTTGGGGCTTGAACAACTGAGAGAGGTGTGAGTCTATGTCCTTTCCCCTTCAATATGGATGGGCTTGTGACTGCTTTGACCACTAGAATGTAGCAGAAGGATCCATCTGTTTCTGGCCTAAGCTCTAGGAGGAATAGTAGTTACCACTTCTTTCCTCTTGGAGCCCAGAGCCACCATGTGAGAAGTTCACCTTGTTGGAGAGAATCTATGCAGAGATCCTCAGACAATTTAGGTAGGAAGAAGAGCCCTTCTGCCTTCCAGCCTTGTAGCTCTAAGTAGCCATCTTGGATCCTCCAGACCAGCTAAACCATCAGCTGAATACCATGGATTGGCCATGTCATCACTGCACAGAGTAAAAGATTTGTCCCACCAAGCCCTGTCCAAATTCTTAACTTACAATATTGTAAGAGATAATAATAATTATAATAAATTCTTTTTAAACCACTAATGTTGGTAGGATTTTTTATGCAACAATAGATAACTGGAACAAGAAGGAAACACAATTTTCTCATTTCTCACCTTACTGCTTTATATGCCCCTCAGTATTCCTTTAACTTGTAATTATCCTTGAGTACCCTGGCTAAGTGTCTGTGCTTGTGGCTGTGGCCTCTGGAATTAATGTAGAGGATTTGGGTTTTTATCAGACAGTCAAACAATTCTAAGAACTTAGATTCCTGCACTTTTTGGATACCACAGTTAGTTCATGCAGGGATGTTTGAAAAGACCAGAAAAGGTAAATAGACAGTTTTATCTCTTTATGTCAGTTTCTCCTGTTTTCATCTTGGAGTGCTGCACATCCATGTAAGATGTACAACCACCTTACTTAAGAAAGTATGTGGAGACAAAAGATAATGTCTCCATTGTTAAAGGCTTAATACGCTCTAATCCAGTCTAAGTCAAAAGGTTATTTGGAGTGTCTCCTGTTTACACTGAAGGATGATTCCTGACTTTGTTTTGTTACAGGAGAACTATTGTAGTACTATGGAGAAGGTAGCTAGATGTGTGTGTGTGTGTGTGTGTGTGTGTAAGAGAAGTAGCACTACAGTATATTCCAGTATTCCTTAACCTACTCATATGAGTCCGTGTATACTGTTCCCTAATTCTCAGGGCATTGAAACAGAGAAGTGTTTGTTGAGGATGCTGTGGACATGTTATTGGTAGTAATCTTTCATTCACCATGGCTTGGCTATTTAGAGCTCCCACTTACATTTTCTGAGAACTTTTTCAAGTCTCAAAGCATGATCTCAACAGGCAGGCTATACATTTCTGTCTCTCTAATCAATGAACAGGACTTAATCCTCTGAGAATAAGCAACCCCTATTGGGAAACATCTTAACTGGTCTGTCTCCCCAACAGTTACTGTATCAGAAATAGGGTTTTATTTCTATTGGTTCACTTGCTTCTAAGATCAAAAAAATAAAAAAAGATTTAGTTCCTATGGACCCAACTTTTAAAATTTAATTTCTGGGTATATCCACGTAGCTACTAACACATTTTCATTATCAGCAGTCATGAACAAGCACAAGACTTTTTCATTTTAAATGTCCCAACAGGGTTGATCTATGCACTCTTTTCCATATTTCTTAACATCTGATTATGTGTGTGTGTGTGTACACATATACATATGTTGTTGTTGTTGTTAGGTGCCGTCGAGCCGGCCCCGACTCATAGCGACCCCTCCTTGGGTTTCCTAGGCAATATCACTACGGAAGTAGATTGCCCCATCTTCCTTCCGAACATAAAATCATACACAGACACATATGCATACATGCACATAGAAACACACAGACATATATGCCTATCAACATTTAGAGTGGCAGGAGGCAGTTGTCCTGAATTTATGTGCATTAATCTACTCTGTGTGTTAATCTTCTCTATGAGAGACCTGGTGGCATAGTGCCTAAGGCATTTGACTGCTAACCAGAAGGCTGACGGTTCCAACCCACCAGCCACTCCTGAGAAGGAAAGTTGGGCAATCTACTTCCGTAGTGATACTGTCTTGGAAACCCAAGGTGGGGTTGCTATGAGTCAGATCCGACTCGACAGCAGTGAGTTTGGTTTTTTATTTAAATCTACTCTATGCTGATCTCTGGATACTCAGAGATGTTTGTGATGATATATGGGACCAGTGATGCTCTAGTTAAGGACATATTTTAAGCCAATCTTTTATAGTCACAGTGAGCATTTGCTGGTGACCATTCCAAGGTCATTCAGGGCCACTAACAATGTATCCACATTGTCATTTGTTTTTGTAAAAATTTCAAATTAAGATTACTTTCTGTAGTTTACTGTTTCTTTACTCTGAGATATTCTTTCACATTCCTCTCTGTCAAGTGCCACTGGAGTGGCTTATCAACTTTTGGGGATATGGTTAAGGTAAAGATGAGTTGGGGAACATTTACTCTGGGTTTATTGTGATATATTTATGTGATTTTTCATCATATTCAATTGAGGTAACCAGGTATTCCATGTAACACTGGTTCTTAGGAACACTCCTGTAGTTCACTGTGGTGACAGGAATATGCAGGACTAGAGGACTTATTGTGATATGAACATCCTTTAAGGAACTCAACATGAATGTTTGTGTGGATAGAAACCAAAATAATAAAAAAAAAAACCTCTGCCATTGAGTCAATTCTGACTCATAGTGACTCAGAGTAGAACTTTCACATAGGGTTTCCAAAGCTATAAATCTTGGTGGAAGTAGATAACCTCATCTTTTTCCTACAGAGCAGCTGGAGGGACCATGAACCTGCCAACCTTCGTGTTAGTCTCAGAGCACTTAACCCCTTCACTGTCAGGGCGCCATTGGAAGTTTATACATAGGGGAGGAGAAATAAGGTTTTAAGTGTATGAAGCCAGGAGTTAGTCTGTGGAAAATTCTTCCCCTCATCAGTCATATACCAATCGGAGGATTTGGTTCTCATCTGTGCTTCTCAAAACAGAAATTCTTTCCAGTCAGGAATATATTTAACAACATAGAGCATATCATTAAAAGTGCACCATACTTTTTTTTTCTTTTTTGATGGAAGCCCTGTGAAAATGAATTTATCTATCTTCTTGTTGCTATGTTTGTGGGGAAAGGCAAAAACTTATAGTATTATTGTTGTTGTTGTTGTTATGTGCCGTGGAGTTGGCCCTGACTCATAGTGACCCCTCCTTGGGTTGCCGAGGCAGTATCACTATAGAAGTAGATTGCCCAACCTTCCTTCCGAGGAGTGGCTGGTGGGTTTGAACCACCAGCCTTCTGGTTAGTAGTGAAGTGCTTTAGGCACTATGCTACCAGAGCTCCCATAGTATTATTACTAACAGCTAATTATATTTATAAAGTTCCATGTTTTATATATCTTAAGCATTGGATTCTGTCTTAATATATCTAGTCTGATGAACCAACAAAATATCCTAACTTTGTTTGAACAAATTATAAGAGCTTTAGATGAAACAGTGCATAAAATTACCACACAACTGGAACAAACAAATGCTTTGGTGACAAGTCATCTAATACTTCTTCATCAATAAGTCAAAGTATATGCAGCAAAAGTAATTTGATTACAAATTAGTTTAGCACATTACAGTGTAGCAGCAATTTAAAAATGCATTTAAATTGTTCTATGACTTCATCCTTCACACATATATAATATATTTAATTTGGCTCATGTACCACCATTAATAATTCCAGGTAGCATTAGTAGAAAATATAGAGAAATAGAGGGGGTTAAAAAAAAGTTCAACTGCTTACTCTAACCAAAGTCACTGCTATCTGACTCATAGCAACCCCTCCTTGGGTTTCCAAGGCAGTATCATCTTGGAAGTAGATTGCCCAATCTTCTTTCCAAGGAATGGCTGGTGGGTTTGAACCACCAGCCTTCTGGTTAGCAATCAAATGCCTTAGGCACTATGCCACCAGAGTTTCTTAACTGCTTACTAGATGTGTGAATTTGTGCAAGTCCGTGAAACTACTCTGAATCTTTTTTTTTTTTTTTCACCTCTACAATGGAAATTGTGTTTGTTTTACTAACCTTTCAGGCTATATAGGGCGTAATCTGACACAATGCATATTACAAGTATTTGTGAACTGCAAAGTGTTGCCCACTGTTATAATGTTGTTGTTGTTGTTATGTGCCTTCGAGTCGGCCCGACTCATAGCGACCCCTCCTTGGGTTTCCGAGGCAGTATCACTACGGAAGTAGGATTGCCCAACCTTCCTTCCGAGGAGTGGCTGGTGGGTTTGAACAACCAGCCTTCTGGTTAGCAGTCAAGTGGTTTAGCCACTAAGCTACCAGAGCTCCTACTGTTATAATAGTGATATTTTAATCAGCAGTGCTTTTTTTTTTTTTTTTTTAAGAAAATGTTATCTCTTTGCATTTATCTCCTGGTTTATTACTATTTTATTTTTAACCCTTTGGGAAACCTGGTTGTTTTTTCTTAGCACAGATAATTACTGAAAGTTGATTTCTTGAGGCAAGATTTTAAAATGTACTCTAATTAAATCAGGGCAAAAATACAGAAAGATAAAACGCTTAAGAAATCATCATGCGTATCTTGCCCCATACCACCTCCAGGTGTGATAGTGCTGGACCTGACCCTCTGTAGTCTGTGATGTGTGCTCCCATTGAGCAAGTGCCACATTTCCACCACAGCTGTGTTGGGTAGCTGTCATTTACCACTTTTCTTTTTCTCATTCGTTTGTTTTTCTTCTCCTTTTCCCTCATTTCCTTTCTTCTTAGGTCTCCCTCTCTTACCCCACACCCCTTCTTTTTTTCCATTTACTTTCTTTTTTTTTTATTCTCTTCTCCCACAGTCCCCTTTTTTTCTTTATTTCTATCTTTCTCCAACAATTGGGAATGAATGACCTTACACAACCATTCCACCCACACCTGCTGTCCCACCCACTCAGTGAGTGCCATCACCCTCTCTAGCAGTATTGGACCAATGACAGACAGGACCCAACCCCTGCCCAATCTTCTCTCACCTGCTCTGAACAATCAATGATCAGAGACTAATGCCCACATCCCCACCTGCTACCATATCTTCCCAGAGACTGGCATTGAGTGCCCCCAAAACCAAACAAAACTCACTGCTGTTGAGTCGATTCAACTGAGTGACCCCTCCTTGGGTTTCTGAGATAATATAGCTACAGAAGTAGATTGCCCAATCTTCCTTCTGAGGAGTGGCTGGTAAGTTTGAACTACCAGCCTTCTGGTTAGCAGTCAAATTCCTTAGGCACTATACCACCAGAGCTCCCGTTGAGTGCCCCAGTGCTGTTAAAATAGTGAGCAGAGAAACATGACCACCCTGTTGCTTGGATATATTAAAATAGAACAACAACAACAACAACAAAAATCAGGGTGAAGCAACCC
>NW_006922284.1:565381-567335 GCF_000298275.1 Orycteropus afer afer
GTCTTGGAGGCAACCAAGAAGTTTAAGTCACACACACACACACAAAACTCCAGAACACGATGCCTCACAAAATTAAGCAAAGTACAGGGCCAGAAGATCTTCCAGAAGAGAAAATGCTAGTGTAATTAACAGATGATAAGGAACCAAAAGAATTCTGTTTAGGTACCTTCAATGGATTAATAGAATGCTTGAGGAAACCACAGACAAAATCAAGGACAGCTCAGATGGAACTCCAGAATAATTAAAAAAAAAAAAAAATACAAGAACAACTGACAAAATAAATGGCAAATTAGAAACCATTCAAAAACAGCAAATAGAAATCCAAAAGATTAATACTAAAATTTCAGAAATGGATAACGTATTGGAAGGACAAAGGAATAGAACTGAATCAATGGAACACGGAGTTAGCAAGAGTGAAGAAAAATCTTTCAACACCAACCTGTTGGAGGAACAATCAGAAAAAAAGATTAAAGAAAATTAAAATACTTAAGATTTGTTTAGGGCACCAGGAAAAGGAATAATTTACATGTGGTAGAATTGCAGAACAGGAAGAAACAAACAACAACAACAAAAAAGCATTGAGAAAATAGTCAAAGATTTGTTGCAAGAAAACCTCCCTAATATGATGAAAAATGAGAAGACACGCATCCAGGAAGCTCAACAAACCCTAACTAAGATTAGCCCCAAAAGAAAATCATCAAGAAATATCATAGTCAAACTTTCCAAAACCTAAATCAAAGAAAGAATCTTGGAAGCAGCTTGGGAAAAAGGAAACATCAACTACAAAGGAAAACCAATAAAACTGATTTCTCAGCAGAAACTCTGGAAACAAGGAGGCAATGGATGACATCTATAAAGCACTGAATAAAAAAATTGCCAAACAAGAATTATCTATCCAGCAAAATTGTCTCTCAAACACAGTGGCAAAATTAGGACAGTCACAGTTAAACAAAAATTAAAAGAATTTGCAAAAACCAGACCAACTTTACAAGAAATGCTAAAGAAAGTCCTCTGGACAGAGAACCGTCAATGTCAGACAACAACTGGAGATTAAGACATGTGGCAAAATCACCCAGTAATCAACCCAGAAATAGATGTATCAAAAAGAAAATAAATCCATAAGACAGAAAATAGGGAACCAGAGATGTCAATTTGTAAACAGTGATAGCTACAAATCAGAAAGAGGATGTAGTTACAGAATTTCCAAATGGAGAGGATGTCAAGATGATAATAAGATAGAATGGAATGCTTTAAACTTGGGAAGATAAGAATAAATTACAGGGTAACCTCAAACAAAATTAATAAACATTCACACCAAAATAAAAAAGAAGAAGATAAAGTCCCATAAAACCCCAAAACAATGCGAACAAAGGAAATGATAAGAAAATCCATAAACAAAATGAACTCGACACAGAAACATATGGAACAAAGAATCTGTTAACACAACGCACAAAAAAACACAGCAAAATAACAGCAGTAAGTTCATAACTATCAATAATTACACTGAGTATAAATGGATTAACTGCACCAGTCAAGAAACAGAGAGCAGCAGAATGGATAAGAAAACATGACCCATCAATATGTTGTCTACAAGAGACACACCTTAGACATAAACACAAAAATAAGCTAAAAATCAATGGATAGAAAAACATATATCAACCAAATGACAACCAAGAAAAAACAGGAATGGCAGTGTTAATTTCAGATAAAACAGACTTTAAGGTAAAAACTTCAATACCTTGACAACAAAAAGACAAGCAATCCAATTAAAAAATTGGCAGAGGACATGAACAGACAATTGACGAAAGAAGACTTTCTGGTAGCTAACAAATACATGAAGAAATGCTGGCTATCATTAACCATTAGAAAGACACAAATGAAAAAAATAATGAAATATCATCTCACCTCAGAATTAATAAAATGAAAAAAAAAATGAAATGCACTGTTGTGGAGT
>NW_006922284.1:569904-570548 GCF_000298275.1 Orycteropus afer afer
TCCCTGAGTTGTCCCTGGGGCTGACTGCTCCTCTGTCCGGCATCCGGGCTTTTTTCCCCTTTCTCCTGATCTCCAGTCCTGCTGCTTTGGGCAACCCCACTAGTAGGTATATATCCTACGTAAATAAGAGCAGTGACATGAATAGATACACGCACATTCATGTTCATCATAGTATTAATCACAACAGCATAAAAGATGGAAGAAGCCTAAGTGTCCATCAATGGATGAATGGATAAAAAAGTTATAGTACATGCACACAATGGAATGCTGTGCAACATTAAAGAATAATCATAAATCTGCAAAACACTCCAGAACTGGATGAACCTAGAGAACATTATGTTGAGTGAAATTGCTGTTTTTAAGTGCCATCAAGTCATCTCTGACTCATAGTGACCCTATGTACAACAGAACAAAATACCGCCCAGTCCAGCACCATCCTCACAATCCTTGCTATGCTTGATCTCATTGTTGCAGCCACTGTGTTAATCCACCTCATTGAGGGTCTTCCCCTTTTTTGCTGACCCTCTACTTTACCAGCCACTCCTCAGACGGAAGGTTGGGCAATCCTACTTCTGTAGTGATACTGCCTCGGAAACCCAAGGAGGGGTCGCTATGAGTCGGGGCCGACTCGACGGCACATAACA
>NW_006922284.1:570731-574995 GCF_000298275.1 Orycteropus afer afer
CACATGCATATGATTGAATTTAGTCAATCACAAAAGGATAATTATTGTATGGGACCACTACTGTAAAAAGTTAAGAACAGGTTTACACACAGAAAAAAATTGTTCTTTGTTACCAGAGGTGGGAGGGGAAGGGTGGGATCACCAACTAGAGGGTAGACACTTACTAACTTGAGTGGAGGGAATAGCAATATACAATAAGGGGGAGGTCAGCCCAAAATTATGAAGGCAGTGGAAGACATGGGAATGAGCACAACAGTTAAAGGCAACAAAGGTGAATACTATTATATACACAGTCCTGCAATAATAGTAGTAACAATAAGTTACATGTGGATACATAAATAGACACTCATTCTGAGCAGGGGTGGGAAGATGAACGGAACTACACCCCTGAATATATAGGTTTGACAGTGGCTCTATTTACTCATGCATTTTTATATCCTGCAAATATATCCATAAATGTAGTAGAGAATACAGGGCACAGAGTTAGGAAAACATCTTCATAACCCAACACCTTGAGGAGATGAGTCGCTGGGTATGGAGGCTCAAGACCAATTGGCATAACATAGCTCACAAAAACGATGTTCTACATTCTGCTTTGGTGAGTAGTGACTGGGGTCTTAAAAGCTTGTGAGCAGCCATCTAAGGTGCAATATTGGTCTTTCCTCACCCAGAGCAAAGAAAATCAAACATACAGGAAATAATGGGTCCAAAAAAACTAATGGAGCAAATGAACCCCAGCTTCCAGGACCCAGAGGCCAGAGGAAATAGATAGTGCCTGGATACCACAGCTGATTGCTCTGAAAGGGATCACAATCAGAGGTCCTGGATCGAGTGGGGAAAAAATGTGGAGCAAAACTCAAAATCTTAAAAGAGACCAGGTTTGGCCCTTAGACACCTTCAAGCTGGGTACTAAATTTAACTCCCACGACTCCACTGTCAGCCAAATGACTGACAGGCCTGTAAGTTGAAGCATAATATCAGGAGGGTAATGTACTTATTAGAACAATCAAGCATATGAGATCAAGAGGCAGCATTTGTCCAGGGATAGAGGTAAGAAGGTGGGAGAGGATGGAAAGGAATAACAAAGGGAAGGGGTGGGCACAGGGAGAAAGTGGGAAAGTGGGAAGAATGCTGTTACAGTGTGGGGATTGCAGTAGATGTCACAAAACAGAATATATTGAATGGAAAATAAAATTGTTCTGTAAACTTTCACCCAGATCATAATGCATTGATAGTGAGGCTTTTTTTTTTTTTTTTTCTTTAATCCTTCCTGGGAAGATAGCAATTAGGTATGCTTCCTGGTTATATTAGAGACACATTAAGCCTTGTTCAGAGTGGCTTTACCTAAAGAAAAATGCAGTCCATTATAAGGAAATAATGATTTTTTTACTTGAAATTGAATTTAAGTCATCTGTTATATCTAAACTACAGACATTATCACACAGATATATGAAAATTGTTTTTATTCCTTCCATTTAGTTTGTAGAATAATTTTATAATACTTAGGAGCTATTGAATTATGTACCGGCATATAGGTGTATTAAGGACCTCTGGTGGCACAGTGCCTAAGGCATTTGACCGCTAATCAGAAGGTTGGTGGTTCAAACCCACCAGCCACTAGGAGGGAGCAAGACTGGGCAAACTACTTCCATAAAGATTTACTGTCTCAGAAACCCAGTGGGGGTCGCTATGAGTTGGAATCGACTTAATGGCAATGGGTTTAGTTTTTTGTTGGGGGTGGGGGTTGGTGGCACAGTGCCTAAGGCATTTGACTGCTTACCAGAAGGTTGACAGTGCAAACCCATCAGCTGCTCCGTGGAAGGAAAATGAGGTAATCTACTGTAAAGATTTACCACCTTGGAAACCTAATGGGTGTTGTTATGAGTCAGAATCGACTTGATGGAAATGTTTTTTATTTACTTATTTATTTTAAATATAGGTGTATTAGCATAGAAATTTGGCTGCTAAGGACTTCACTATCACTACCACCCTACCCAACCCCCCACCTTGGAAATATCTTAATGAATTTATCATGATCCATGTCGAGAAACTTAGTGCTTTCAGTGATTTAGTGCTGATAGACTTAGAGATGTTGATCCACACTAAGCAACTCCCAGGATATTTCAGAATAAACTTGAATGCCAAGCTATTAATTTAGAATATGAAGTACAACTGTCACGCTGACTGGAGAATCAGGTCAGCTAGACCAGCACATTCTCTCCCTGTGGAAAAACGCTAAAGGAAGTCAGCTACAATTAGTAAAGCTTGCTGAGAGACTTAGATGGATGACTGGGATGTGACAGCCCAAAGCAGGTATGACCAGCTCATAGCAGAGTCAGAGTGGACCTTGTATACATCTCTGCTATATCAAAGGAACAATTAACTAACTGGTGTGTCCTGCACAGAGATAAGACAGAGGAAATGTATTGGGTCTAGACTCTTCTCTGCCATAGAAAATGCAGAGACTGGTGTTTATTTGTAAACATTAGAATCACTGCATAATATAAAATAGTAAAATAATTAAAAGCAAAATTTATATGTCAATATTAAAGATACACAGTAGGAATTGGGGAAGAATAATTAGCAAATTCATAAATTAGAGATTCATTATTTTATCAAAGGAGTTTATTTATGGAAAAATGAATTTTGACAGAATATAAATCAGTGTTCTAAATCAAGGTTCTGGTTCATCTTACTTTATTAATATACACAAATAAAAATTCTATTGTACTTGTATCTACCATGAATGTCTGAGTCGGATCCAACTCGATGGCAGTGATTTTCATATGAGGAAGTATAATTAATATTTTTCACTTGGTAACATCTATTATTAAGAGAAAGATAATTATGTAGTGAAAAGTACAAAGTATGTGGAGTCATTTACATATAGCAATTATTTATTGACTACTATATTCAAGTAGCCCTGGTGGCACTATGCTTAAAGCATTGGGCTGGTAACCAAAATGTCAGGGGTTCAAACCCACCAGCAGCTCTGCAGGAAAGAAATGTGGCAGTCTGCTTCCATAAAGATTTACAGCCTTGGAAACCCTATGGGTTCTGTCCCATGAAGTTCATGTGAGTTGGAATCGACTTAATGGCAGTGGGCTTTAGACTTTATTCATGATCTTGACAACTTACATGTTTGACCCTTTGATGATTCTCTGGCATCAATGAAAAATAAAGGTCACTAGACCTACTTACTAATTTGAGAATGCAGATTTTTATGGGAGAACTGATGTGATGAAAATTGTCTTCAGCTTTTGACCAAGATCTCTTTCTGCTCTATGTCTGTATTGAGATATGTGTCCTTCACAGTGAAGACCTGGTCATGAAAAGGGTGTTATTGAGGAAGAAAGGAACTGAGGATGTTATTTAGAGCTACATTTTTGTCTAGGATAGTAATTCTGTAAGTGTGGTCCATGGAGTCTCCGATACTCTTTAAAGAAAGTCTGTGAGGTCAAAAATCTAAAGTGAAAGATTGTGATGTATCAGAAATAATTGATAAAGTTTTCTAGTTACACATTACAAATAACCTTTAAGAAACTGCCATATGCCCACTTCGGTGTAATGTCAAAGAAGTACATACAAAATTATTTGGAAAGACTATAAGGAACCCTACTGGTGCAGTGGTTAAGGGCTCAGCTGCTAACCGAAAGGTTGGGGTTTCAAACCCATCAGCAGCTCTGTGGAGAGAAAAATGTAGCAGTCTGCTTGTGCAAAGATTTACAGCCTTGAAACCCCTCTGGGGCACTTCTACTCTGTCCTGTATGGTCACTATGAGTCGAAATCAACACAATGGCAATGAGTTTGGCTTTGGATTTGAAAGAACTACTAAAATACATACCTTTTAAAATTCTGTATTTGTGTAAGGCCTGATTTTATTCATAAAACAGTTGCTGTTGATTGTAATCCAACTCATGGTAACCCCATGTGTTTCAGAGTAGACCTGCTCCATAGTGTTTTTTTATATATATAGTTTACTTGATCAATATGTTTATTATTATTATTGTGATTTGGGTGAAGATTTACAGAGCAAATTCACTTTCCATACAGCAGTCTCATGACATTGACCACAGTTTAACTCAATACAACAGCTCCCCTCTTCACTTCCTCCCCATAGTTACCTCTTCCCAGTGTCCATTCCTCCATACACTCCTGCCCCCTGAGCTGTCTCCCTGTGCATGAGCAGCCCTTCTTTCTCCCATAATTGTTCTCTCCAAGGAGTGTATCTACTTGAGGTAAATGTTCAACTCATATGCCTGTC
>NW_006922284.1:575500-576310 GCF_000298275.1 Orycteropus afer afer
AAAAATCTAAAACAAAGGCACTCTTATCACTATTTTTCCCCAACGTTTTTGTTTCATTTTTTCACATATATCTTTTATTATCATTATTATTATTCCAAATTGTGATTTGGATAAAAATTTATACTACAAATTGGTTTCCATTCAACAATTCATACATGTTTTGTTTTGTGACATTGATTGCAATCCCCACAATGTAACAGCTCTCTTCCCACTTCCTCCCTATGTTTACCATTTCCTTTCATCCTTCTTTCCTATCCCTTCCTGCATTCTGAGCTTTATTCCTGGGAAAATACTTCCCCTTTGATCTCATATGGTTGATTATTCTAATGAGTGTGTACCATATTTCTGCAAGGAAGACCAGTTAATACTACTATTATTCAAATTTATGCACCAACCACCAAAGCCAAAAATGAAGAGATTGAAGATTTTTACCAACTTCTGCAATGTGAAATTGACCAAATAAGCAAGGAAGATATTTTGATTATTACCGGTGATTTGAATGTGTAAGTTGGAAGCAAAGAAGAATCACTGGTAGTTGGGAAAATATGGCTTTGGTGATAGAAATGATGCCAGAGATTGCATGACAGAATTTTGCAAGACCAATGACTTTTACTCATTGAAAATACCTTTTATCAACAACATAAACAGTGGCTATACACGTGAACCTTGCCAGATGGAATACACAGGAATCAGATTGACTACATCTGCAGAAAGAGAAGATGTAGAAGCTCAATATCTTCAGCTAAAACAAGGCCAGGCACTGAAGAAGAGAAAGTCATAGAGAGGTATATGAGAGGTACAGACAACAAA
>NW_006922284.1:577053-585973 GCF_000298275.1 Orycteropus afer afer
GTAGATACACTCCTTGGAGAGAACAATCATGGGAGAAAGAAGGGCTGCTTATGCACAGGGAGACAGTTCAGGGGGCAGGAGTGCATGGATAGATGGACACTGGGAAGAGGTAACTATGGGGAGGAAGTGGGAGAGGAGCTGTTGCAACTGTGGTCGATGTCATGAGACAAAGTGTATGTGAACTGCTGTATGGAAAGTGAATTTGCTCTGTAAGCTTTCACCCAAATCACAATAAAAAAAATAATAATAAAACAAGGCCAGGAGCTGATTGTAGAAAAGATCATCAACTGCTCATATGGAAGTTCAAGTTGAAGTTGAAGACAATGAAAACAATTCCATGAGAGCCAAAATAGGACCTTGATTATATCCCACCTGAATTTAGAGACCTTGTGAAGAACAGCTTTTATGCACTGCACACCAATGACCGAAAACCAGATAGATTGTGGGATGACATCAAGAACATTATGCATGAAGAAAGCAAAAGGTCATGAAAAAGACAGGACAGGAAGAAAAGACCAAAATGGATGTCAGAAGACATTCTGAAATTTTCTCCTGAAAGGAGAGTAGCTAAAGCAAATGTAAGAAATGGAAAGATAAAACAGCTGAACAGAAGATTTCAAAGAGCAGCTCGAGAAGACAAAGTCAATTATTATAATGAAATGTGCAAAGTCGTGGAGTGGGAAAACCAAGAAGGAAGAACACGCTCAGCATTTCTGTAGCTGAAAGAATTGAAGAAAAAAATTCAAGCCTCAAGTTGAAATATTGAAAGATTCTATGGGCAAAATATTGCATGATGCAGCAAGCATCAAAAGAAGATGGAAGGAATACACAGGGTCATTGTACCAAAAAAAGAATTGATCGATGTTCATCTATTTCAGGAGGTGGCATACGGTCAAGAACTGATGGTATTGAAGCAAGAAGTCAAAGCTGCACTGAAGGAATTGGTGAAAAACAAGGCTCCAGGAATTAACGGAATAGCCATTGAGATGTTTCAGCAAATGGATGTTGCACTGAAGGCACTTATTTGTCTATGCCAAGAAATTTGATAGACAGCTACCTGGCCAGTTGACTGGAAGTGATCCATATTTGTACCCATTCCAAAGAAAGGTGATCTCACAGAATTTGGAAATTATTGAACGATACCATTAATATCACATGCAAGTAAAATCTTGCTAAAGATAATTCAAAAATGGTTGCAGTAGTACATTGACAAGGAACTTCCAGAAATGCAAGCTGTATTCAGAAGAGGACATGGAATGAAGGATAAAATTGCTGATGTCAGATGGACCTTGGCTGAAAGCAAAGAGTACCAGAAGGATGTTTACTTGTGTTTTATTGACTATGGAAAGATATTCAACTGTGTGGATCATAACAGATTATGGATAACATTAAGAGAAATGGGAATTCCAGAACATTTATTTGTGCTCATGAGGAACCTGAACCAGGAGGCTATCATTCAAACAGAACAAGGAGATACTGCATGGTTTAAAATCCGGAAGGGAGTGCATCAGGGTTGTATCCTTTCACCATACTTATGCAATCTGTATGCTGAGCACGTAATCTGAGAAGCCGGACTAGATAAAGAAGACTGTGATATCAGAATTGGAGGAAGACTAGTTAACAACCTGTCTGTGATATGCAGACAACACAACCTTACTTGCTGAAAGTGAAGATGACTTAAAGCGCTTCTGATGAAGATTGAAAGCTAGAGTTTGCAGTATGGATTATACCTCAACATAAAGAAAAAGAAAATCCTCACAACTGAAACAATAAGCAGCATCACAGTAAATGGAGAAAAGTTTGAAGTTGTCAAAGGTTTCATATTACTTGGTTCCACAATCAACACCAATGGAAGGAGCAGTAAAGAAATCAGACATCATATTGCACTGGGAAAATCTGCTGCAAAAGACTTCTTTAAAGTGCTGAAGAGCAAATTCTAATCCAAGCCATGGCATTTCAAATAGCTTCATATTCATGTAAAAATAGCCTTATATTCATGAGGCTATTTGGACAACGAATAAAGAAGACCCAAGAATAGTTTATGTTTTTGGGTTGTGGTGTTTGTCAAGAATACTAAAAGTACCATGGACTGCCAGAAAAACTGACATATCTGTCTTGGAAAAAGTGTAAACCGGAACTCTCTCTGGAAGCAAGAATGGCCAGACTTCACCTCACCTACTTTGGTCATATTGTCAGAAGGGACTGTCCCTTGGAGAAGGATATCATGCTTGGTAAAGTGGAGGGTCAGCGACAAAGGGGAAGGCCCTCAATGAGATGGGTTGACACAGAGGCTGCCATGATGGGCTAAGATATAGCAAGGATTGTGAGGCTGGCGCAGGCCAGGCAGTGTATCATTCTGTTGTACATAGGGTCTCTGTTGGTGGGAGCCAACTCAACAGCACATAACAACAACAACAACACAGTCTATAAAAGTGGTATTTCTGTTTAAGTATTTCAAAGTCACCTCAAACTCAACATGAAATATACTGATTCTCCTTTCCTCTTCACTGTCAAATCTAAGTCTAGATCTATCCATCTAACATCTATGCTTCTATCATATGACATATGTATCTGTCATCTCTCTATCACCTATTACATAGCTATCAAATTCCCATTTATCAATACCCTCTCCAGGATATAATCATATCCCTCACCTGTGTTTATCATAACTTCTTCTTAATTGTTCTTAATGGCTTCTGCCTCCCCACTTTCCATGTTCCTGTTTTTTTTTACTGGATTCCCAATGAGAAAAACTTTTACTGGCTTCTTTTGCCATTAAGGTAAATTTCAGACTTTTTCATATGACATGCAAGGCCTCTCATGAGCTCTTCATTGCTTACTAGTAAGCTTCATTGTTTATCAATGTGCATCTGCAAACATAATCATCATTACACTTTCAGTTGCTTAATGAAGCCATGTTTACTTTTCTCATGTCTTTGAATGTGCTATTCCTCAGCCTGAAACACTCTATTCTCCTCCAAACCCCAGGTCCAGGAAACACTTACCTTCCTTTTACTTTTAATTTATCTACCAAGCAATGACCAAAACCAAACTCACTGCCATCAAGTTGATTCTGACTCATTACTGACCCTATAGGACACAGTAGAACTGCCCCATAGATTTTCCCAGGCTGTAAATCCTTACGTGAGCATACTCCCTTTTCTTTCTCCTGTGGAGGTGCTGGTAGGTTGGAGGTGCTGATAGGTTCGAGCTGCTGACCTTTTGGTTAACAGCCCAATGCTTTAACCACAGCACTACCAGAGCTCCTTAAGCAATGACAAAGTTGCAGAAAAAGTGGCACTTTCATTATACTGCTGGCAGAAATGTAAACTGGAACAAACATGTTGGAAATCTGCTAGGTAGTATTCTAAGGCTGAAGATATATATGCATACAGATGACCCAGCTGTTCTACTCCTACAGATAAACCCAACATCACTATTCACACTTGTTCACCAAAGGGTAAGAACAAGAATATTCATAGCAGTGTGATTTATCCACTCCTCCAATATCTACTTGGACAACATTTCATCCAGGATAGCTTTTCTGACATCCTACACAACTCACACATCCTGGCTGGCTTTAATATCTCTACTGTAGCCTCCCATAGTTAACATGCTTTATTAAAATTGCTTGTTAAATTGTATGACTCTATATACAGCTGCTCCATGAAGATGGGGAGAGTATTAGTATTGCTTGCAGTTGTATTCCCACTCTCTAGCTCTGCTCTTGCTGCTAGAGAGGACAGCTAAAAATAACACTTAAGTTTTAGATGCTTAGTTACCAACTGAAAGAATTTTAATAATAAGGAACAGCATAGATTTCTGTAGAAGATGGAAAGTTTGTTTCAGATAATTCAACCTTAACTTGATCATGCTCTATCCATCTTTTAATTGCTCGTTCCTGGGCATAACATTTAACCTGCCATTAACTATCCTTTGACCTCTTAAAAAAGCTTGTTTTCCTCATATTCTTCAGGTCCTACATCTCAATAATAGGTTTTTCCATATTTATCTTTTCCAAAACATAATTATATCACATAGTAACAAACATATACTTATCATCACATCATAAAACCCTGAATTAAGCCTTTAAAAATATCTTTGTGACAGAAAGAAAACAAAAACATATCTTCAATATCATATGCTACCAAAATACTTATAAAAGATTTTTAATAATAACCTGTTCCACATCTCTTCCTTATATTGAGATATATAGTTAAGTTTAAAGAAATAAATAGTACCCACTTTAAAAATCCTTAGAAAATTGTCAATAATAATAATAATAATAATAATAACATATAAGAAGTTCTTTCTTACCGTGAATATTGATTTTATTTTGGAGAAAATATGAGGTAAAATGCAAGGTGTCATCATTTGTAATATAGTTACAATAAAGACAAAAACATGCAAGGGAATGTTCGTGTTGGCTTTTGAATAAAAGAATTAGAAGGCCTGTGGACAGATTCCCAATGGACTCTCTATCCTGAACTTTTAGTATCACTCTTGGTATATTTTTTCCAATACTTTCAATTCAGTTCACTTGCAACTGCCCAAATATTACAGTTAAAATATGTACATACAAAGAAAGATGTGAATGATTTTTAATATTTTCATTTTATTAGAATGCATGATATTGTTGACAAACTTCCTTTCAGGAATCCAAAATTGAAGTAACATGCAAAAGAACATGTAACAATAAACTAGTTGACAGTGACTTCCCCAAAGGGATTTCAGTTTATTGCTTTGTCACTGTGGCCAGAAAAGCATAAAATAATGTCACAAGCTATTTGAACCCTACAGGTGCTAAAGAAAAAAAAACAAACCAAACTCTGCCATTGAGTCAATTCCAACTCACAGTGTCCCCTATTTGGTTCCAGAGGCAGTAAATCTTAATGGAAGTAGATTGCCCAACCTTCCTTCTGAGGAGTGGCTGGTGGGTCAAAAATACATCTTCACACTAGGAGGCCTGTGTCTTTCCCCATCTGTCCAGCATGGCCTTACTGTTCTCATGTGATGTGACTAGCCAGAAAGGTTCTATTTACTGTAGCACATTTTGAAAAATACAAAGTATTTTATTACCAAATTGTTACCAAAGTGACTTTAGTAGTGCCTGTGGGAAAAAGCATTAGGCGATGTCCTAGTTTAAACCTCCTGAAAGAGTCACCCACAGACCAATGCATATGAAGTAGGTTTATTGAAATAAGTGGAGATGAAGAAGTTCATTGACTTCCTCAAGTCCTCCTACCTAGCTTCTGAAAAAATAGAGACAGAGATCCCCCTTTATTCAAACCCAGAATGATTTTATTAAAATGATTTATAGAAATGACTTAATATTAAAAATATAACATATTAGATCTATATTTTGATTATGTAAATTGAGAGTCATGTGAAATTTTAGTCTTTTGATGTATATGCCCAGATTACCTGTGATCACTAGAGGGTAGGGAGTCTACTGTGCTCTCAAAATTTCTGACCAAAAAAAAAAAAAAAACCAAAAAAGCTTTCCTGCTGTAGTCATGCATGTACTTCTTATTCTCAACAATGCAGCCTTCTTCTACAACTTTTTGCATGGAAAAGAACTGTAGAAAAAGGGCACATCTGGAATATTACTCTTGGGGAAGTTATTTGCAATTTACAATCAAGGATTAAATACTGTCAACTACTTTTCTTTAAAGTGCATATACACACGTAAGTCTTCTATTTTTGGTTTCACAGGTGAAGTTACAACTAATTAGAGGGCAAGGATGGAAGGTTTAATAGAAGGAATGGCATTCATTCTGCGTCCTGAAGGATTATGTAGGAGATTTCCAAAAGTATGAAGGACATTCTAAGCAATCGGAATAAAATGTGGATAGGAAGAAGACATAAAAAGTAAGTTTTTCCATAAAAATACATATTTAGGGAGTAACTGCTTAATTGTAGCATCAAATGAATTGGTAGTAATAGGTTATGAAGTAGATTTGGAAATACTTTTGACTGGTTCTTATACTTAACTTTATTTCAGTAATGGGATTTTTTTTTTATAAGAAACTGGAAATCATTTAACATGTTTAATCAAGGGAATAACATGATTATATTTGTGTGTTAGAAAGGAAAGTCCAACAACAGTGTGGAGGATTGTAGTAGATACTTTTCAGTGTCTTGTCCATATTTCTTTTGCACTCACCAATTCAATACATGCCAAGGGCACCCTTCTGGAAGCACTCAACATTCTCCACAGGAGGGCTTTCTCTCAGCCCTTGCATGGGGTGGGTCTGAAGTTTCAGGGAGTTAACGTCCACAAAGGCAGCTCTCAGCCAATGACAGTGGGGAGTTAGGAGATAAAGACCACAGCTCCCTTTATCTTTGAGTAGATAACTGCTTGGTCTATTTTTCCCGATGGATTGAAATCAAGATAATCTTGTAAGTTAGCTACTCAAAAGGGAACCCTTTTCATTTTCTTCCCTATGCCACTTTTTTCACTCGCCTACCAGTGTTTCTAGGAAGTAGGGTCATCTCCCACATGAACTATTTTCACTCAAATTCTTATCTCAGAGTCGGATTCTGGGGAAACCCAAATTAAGATAGTTTTAAGTGAAAGTCATTCTAGAAAGCAGATCCTAAGAATGGGATTGCAGAATTGAATCAATCACAGGTCAGATAGTAACAAGGACACTATTATTAGTAGACAGTGAAATAGTGATCATTCCTGAAGTGCTGTATGCTCATAATACAAAGACTGTCACATGTGGAGATTTGAGATATATGGTGGATTATGTAATAGCTTCAGCATTTGCACTTAAAATATAGGCTATTGTTGTTAGTTGTCATAGAGTAGGCACCATCTCACGGTAACCTTATGTATAACAGAATGAACCGTTGCCTGGACTGTGCCACCTTCATGATGCTTGGTATGTTTGAGTTCGTTGTGTGGCTATTGTGTCCATCCATCTCATTCGTTTTGGTGGCATAGTGCCTAAGGCATTTGACTGCTAATCAGAAGGCTGGCGGTTCAAACCCACCAAGCCATTCCTTGGAAAGAAGGTTGGGCAATCTACTTCCATGGTGATATTGCCTTGGAAACCCAAGGAGGGGTCGCTATGAGTTGGATCTGACTTGGCACCAGTGAGTGTTTTTTTTTTTTTTTTTTTTTTTTTTTTTTTTTTGGTTTTACTCCGCTTTACCAGAAGTGATATTCTTTCCCAGTGGGAGAATATGGTACATACCATTAAATTTTTGGCTGTCATTAAGTGCTTTCAATGCAGTGAAGTAAGAAAGTAAAGACGGGATGTATTCCACCACAAAGAAATATGCAACCCCAAATGTCAATAGTGTCAAGGTTGAGAAACCCTGGTTTAAAGTGACCTTCATCGTCTGCAACTAGAAAGCAAGGGTATCGTACAACAAATATCTTCAGCTATCTCCCCAAGCCCTGTGTGAGGTTATGCTGGTAGTTCCAAAGATTTAATGCCACTAGGCACTATCCTCAGTTAAGGCTAGGTGGGAATTTGAGGATAAATGCCATAACTTCCTTGCAGCTTTGCTTGGAAACCTGTGAAGCCTACTTCAGGCTTTCTCTGTGTTCCGCTGCTCAGTCAGATGTAGCTTGTCCACAGCAATGACCTGCCTGATAACACATTTACCAACTTCTTTCACCTCCTTGTCCCACTTTCTCACTTCTCTACTCATGCTTTTATTGACAACAGGATAAATTGGAGTTTAAAATAAGGAAAGAACTTTAGTAGCAAAGAAAGAAAGTTGGACATTATAGTTTTGCTTCAGAAATGACTAAGAACCCAATTTGGGTTCTGGAGGATGGTTAAAGGGAAATCCTACGAAATTATAATGTTGACACACATGGTGGCCAAATGGCAGTGAATCTTCATTGTTAATTAAAGAAGTTTGAACTGTTGAAGGTTTATGAGCTTGGGGGTGATATTCACATTTCAGTGACATGACATGCTGCAGTTCAAAGACCAAGAAAGATCATAAGTATTATAGAGATCTGGATACTGTAATGTCCTCTAGTTCTTGCTAAATAAAAATATTTTTAAAATTTTGAATAATGAGTGGATTCCGTAGCCATCCATCAATCTGCAAACATTTATTGGTAATTTGCATTTCAGGCACTGTTTTTAAAAGTACTTGTAACTGACTGAGTTCTTTCCTGTACTACATTTATAAGCTAAATATATAGAGTGATTAAATAAGGATTTGTGATATCAAAATTTATATCCTTAATTCAAAGATACATGTATTCCAAATTGTGTGTGTGTGTATGTGTGTGTGTACAGACTTTTTGTCAGTTTCATTCCACTCCCAATCACTCTTTCTGCTCTTGCCAAAATGAATGTAAGCACCATCATGCTACATGGCTTTTGCCTTACTACTCTTTGTACCTAAAACAATTTTACTCCAGATGTCTACAAAGTACACTTCCTCACTTCAGTTGGTTATTTCTGCAAAGGTCATTGCATGATATGAGAGATACTATTCCTGAGCACCCAATTACCATCTCATTACCATCTGGCATATTTATTTATTTGTTTATCTCCCCCTGCTAAAATGTAAGCATCGTTAGAATAGGGCCATTATCTGCTTTCTTCTCTCCTTTATGGCCAGCTACTAAAATAGAATCTTATGTCTGCTATATTTTCTACAGATAATGTTGATGATTGAGTCAAGCAATTGCTTTCAATGTATCAGGCCCTATGCAAAGAATTGAATGTATGTTACTTCATTTAAAATGTATAAAATCCTCATTGAATTTACAGATTAAAAAAATCCTGATAATCAGAGAGATTAAATAACTTGCCTAAAGTTATACAACTCACCATTCAAGTGGTTATTTTCATAATCACAAAATTCTCAGACATACTGCAGGTATACGCCTCTGTTTTACAACAACAACAAAAAAAACCCATAAATTATTGTAAATTAA
>NW_006922284.1:586385-590603 GCF_000298275.1 Orycteropus afer afer
CTACCTCTATGTCTCAAATTTTCAATAATTTAAAAATAATAAATATTAGCAAGAAACAAACAAACAAAAGAAAGTCATGCTCTCAGTAGTAGGTAAGTAAGCTGTAAAGACAATGGCTAACTCTACATTTTAGAAATGAATGAAGGGACTTCAATCAGGACAAGTAAATTCTCAATGTCTCATTTACTAATGGATTCAGGACAACAAAATATTGTTCCCAGATCCAAGGTTATGGTAATATCCTTCACTGTGCTTTGAATATTGGAAGGGACTTCCATTTACCTTTTAGAGAACTGACAGTGTTAAAGAGAGCACATAGTTATTAAAAATAAATGTCCACAAAGAAGTTTTGTATCATTAAAAAAAAAAAAAAAGGTTTAACTGTCCATGAATGACTAGCAACATAGAAACTGTGTTTTACAGACATGAAGACTTTTGATTTTGAAGAATTGAGAAGGAATAAATAAAGTAAATACATTAGAAGAAACAATTTGGAGAACAAATATAGCAAGCACTTATAATGTTGGCACAATCATCAATATGAAGAAATAAGTATTATTTTAAGTTAATTCAATGTATTTACTACTTGTCATATTTAATAAGCTTAATCACTTGGTAGTTGGGACTTCTTATATCTTTTCCTGGAGATTTTATATTCCAAGGGGAATGAAAGGTTAATTTTCCAGCTACAAAGAGGAAACGATTAAGCCCTTATGTCTGGAAACATTGTATTTGAATTTTGTCTCCCCATGATTTGCACATAAAAAAGGAACACAAAGGAGATAATTGGTTTTTGCATGTCTTCTAAAAATTAAACTTGGCTGTAGGTAATGTTGGAGTTGGGAGAAATGAAAGTATTTGTATCAGGATATCACATAGCAGAAGAATAAACTGCTCATATCCATTCAAAAGACACTATTTTATTCATTTTTTTCCTTTTTCAGTTAATTTGAACTACATGAGTATGTAAGGGCCAAACTAAGCAAAGTTATTTCTGAACTGATGGCATTATATTCTATCATTACTAATATTTAATATTTATATTCTGATTATCTCTGGACTGAATCACTGTGTAAATAGGTATGGATTTTATGGAAATGAGCAATAATTTCCTTGAAAGTAAACATCAGGTAGACAAATCAAGAAATCAGTGTCTGTCTGTAAGGCAACTGGTAGAGATAAATCCTAAACTGCTACTGGAATCAAAGAAGCAAAACAATTAATCTAGAGATGTGCTTTCCTACAGGTAGTAGAAACTGTAAGGTCCTATTATTGAAATTATAGTAAGATGAAGTTAAAGAGGTACAACTTTAGCCTTAAACTTTCAGAACTTCAGGTCTCCAGACTTTACAGAGCTTGATAGAATGGTGTACATGGATCTTCACTTGCTTAAAGTATGGGGTAGACTCATATTAGTGGGAAGAAAGAGGACAGGAGACAATTTATATCTGAGGAATCACAAATTCTAGACACCTACCCCATCCCCATATAAAATTTGGAATACATCTGATACAGTCCAAATGCAAAGGAGGGTGAACAGTTTAACGGTATGTAATAAATGGTCTGATTTTAGCATTTCGTCAAGAAAGGAACTTATTTACTTTTGTTGTGGTTGTTAATTTCTATTTGCACAGAGATCCTTCCAGTGTGCACACAAGTCATTGAATTCATCTCATTGTGATTAAAAGTTGCCTCAAATTATATCAGGGGGAAAACAGTTTTATTTCTCAATTTTACAGAAAATTTTACAATTGACTGGGGCAAAATAGTATCAGAATTTTTAATTATTTTTCTCTTCTTAGGCAGCAATTTCCATTCCTAATAAAGCATAATTTCTTCCAGATATTTCTACTATCTTGATTTGAAAATAGTCCTACAGTATCCCAAAAATAAAGGTGGGCTAGAGATAACATAAATGATAATGTCAGGTCTATATAATCCCATCATAAATTAGTTAACAAATGTTTGTAAAGGCTTTTACATTGTATGGGAGCTCTGATGACGTAGCGCCTAAGGCATTTGGCTGCTAACCAGAAGTCTAGCGGTTCAAATCCACCAGCCACTCCTCAGAAGGAAGGTTGAACAATCTACTTCCGTAGTGATATGGCATCGGAAACACAAGGAGGGGTCGCTATGAGTTGGATCTGGCTTGATGGCAGTGAGTTTTTGTTTTTTACATTGTATACATATATAGTTTATATTGGGTTTCAAAAGTTATTTTATTCCATAAACACTTTAGCAGGACTACACATTGTTGAGGAAGCCTGGTAACACATTGGTAAAGCACTTGGCTGCTAACTTAAAGGTGGATGGCTTGAATCCATCAGCCACTCCTCAGAAGAAAGATGTGGCAGTTTGCGTCCAAAGATTACAGGCTTGGGAATCCTATGGGGCAGTTCTGCTCTGTTGTATAGGATCTTTATGAGTCAAAATCAACTCTACGGCAAATATACGATTTAAGGAGCCTTTGAGACACAATGGTTAATTGTTCACCTACTAACGGAAAGGTTGATGGTTCGAACCCACCATCTGTTCTGTGAGAGCAAAGACCTGGCAATCTGCTCCCATGAAGATTCAAAAAAAAACCTAAAAACTTAATTGTCATGGAGTCGATTCCAACTCACAGCAACCCCTATTGGGTTTCCGAGGTGGTAAATCTTTAAGGAAGTAGATTGACCAGTCTTCCTTCTGCAGAGTGGTTGATGGGTTTGAACCTCCAACCTTCTGGTTAGCAGTCAAATGCCTTAGGCACTGTGCCACCAGAGCTCCCATAAAGAATACAGCCTAGGAAACCCTATGGGGCAGTTCTACTCTGTCACATGGGATCACCGTTGTTGTTGTTATGTGCCCTGGAGTCGGAAAATCAACCCGAGGGCACCTAACAAGAACATAGAAACATGCTTTTTTTTATTATAAATGTTGATTCTTCATCCAGAATTTTGCAATACATATACTGATATATGATTCAACTTATTTAACTCAAGCATAAAAGTAAATGTTTTTCAAAAAATTTCTTTGGCTTAGCTATTATCACTTCACATGGAATAATTCTTGGTTGTGTGGTACCACCATCCAGCAGACTGCAGAAAGCTTAACTTGTCTTATACTCCCTTTCCCATTAACATAATAGCACTTTCCAGACATTATAAACCCCCTTCTTATCATGCCTCCCTGACGTTTAGCCTTTGCGAAGACTGGTTTAGAGCAATGGTTTAAAAAATTATGTATATATCTACATGCTAAAGTGAAAGAGCGGAGTGAGAAAAATTGAGATCTTAAAGTAAAGCATAAAATATGCTTAAGAAATTTTTTGGTTTTCCAAATCATGAGATATTGATGAACTATATAATATATTGGATGAAAATTCTTAATGATTAAAAAGACATACAGATTATAATTGTGGTCTGTAACCAAAAGTTGAATTGCAAAAGGAGTAAAATCTTGATCCTTCGTTCTACATGTTTATCACCCCACAACATAAAGGGGATGGCTATATTAAACTGTTCTCCATGTGAAAATGGTCCATTTTTTAATGACTAGAAAAGCAATATGAAACAAAACCAAAATCTCCCTATCACAAAAGTTCAGTTGGACTAGGCATGGCAGGATTAACAGGATCTATCATGTGTCTCTACCCCATGATCTTCTACAATAGGAAAATACCTTAATTCTTTGATAAATTAAAATGACCAGATCAAGAGATTAAATATGATTGCATGGTTCTTAAACATAGAGTGATGTTTCCAGCTGTGGATGCCACATTACAGAACTATAAAAAAACCCTGAACTCATTCAGATGAAAAATGTGATGATGAATATTCTAGAAATATGGTTATCATTGCCAAAACTCTGTATCAGGCACAAAAAGAGATGAGGTGAGGAGTAGCTCTGGAAACTCTGGGTTTAAAAAGTGGATCCCTGAAGAAAAACTGAGGTGAAAATCATGAGAATTGCAGAAGACTAAATTGTGAGGTGAAGGTGTTAGGAGGATTTCCCACATGGAATAACACAAGAGGGATAATAGTAATGAAGAATTTGATATATACCCTAAAATATATTGACTACTATGGTGCTTCAAGGGAATAATCATTTAGAAGAATAAGGAATATATTTGCTTGACTTTCTTTAATCTTGTCATCCTTAGCTACTTTGGCTACAGATTGTAAGATAATGACTTAGCATTATTCATACCCGAAATTATAGAACGATGAATAGTCC
>NW_006922284.1:591313-597714 GCF_000298275.1 Orycteropus afer afer
ACCAACCATTCAATTACTCGATTTCCTGTTTTCTGAGTTTTACATTTACCCAAACTCTTGCACACATTGCAGCAGTCATACCCCAACTCTTGTCTTTTTACTGATGTCTGTACTTAGTCCATAATCTCATTTCCATGCACCCATTTTTGTCACTGCCCTTTTTCTTTCTAATATCATCCATCTTGTAAACTGAGCCCCAATATTGCTCAACTACAGAAGACCACTAATCAGCTGTCTTTTTTGTTTTCCCCATCTCGCATCCCCTCAGTCATCACTTCTATCCTTACCCAGCCTAGCTGCTGTCATATATGCTTTCCGTTTTTCTGTCCACTTTCTCTTCATTTTACATGCCTGACAAAACCTCAACTTTAGCTAAATCTAATTACCTGTCTATTTCATGTAGCAGCAGCAGCAGCAGCAGCAGCAGCTCACTGCCGTGGAGTCGGATCCGACTTGTAGCGACCCCTCCTTGGGTTCCCGAGGTGATATCACTATGGAAGTAGATTGCCCAACCTTCTTTCCAAGGAGTGGCTGGGGGTTCAAATTGCCAGTCTTATGTGTGCACCTAAATAAGCTTAACCCGAATAGAAAAATGCACAAAGCTTGCTAAAATGGATCTTTACTTGCTTAAGGAATGGGGAGGATTGACATTAAAGGAAAGGAGGAGGACTGGATACAATTTATATCTGAAGAACTGGAAAAGCTGGGCACTATTCCCACGTAGAATTTGGAAGACATCTGACATTGTCCAAATGCAAAGGAGAATGAATAATTCAATGGTATATAATAAATGCACTGAGGTTACCACTTAGTCAAGAAAGGTTCTTTTTTATTTTTTTATTGTTGTTAATTTCTACTTGCACAGAGATCCCTAAATAATTAGTCTTCTTACTTTCTTAGACAACTTATTTCATATCTTCTTCTCTCTTCTCAAAGTTATGAAGACTTCCTTCCCACTTATTTATTTTCAGTTTATGCTTTTTCATCTTATTTTCTGATGAAAGAAAATATAACAGATAATAGTGCCAACACACACACCAATCAGTCTTATCTTGAAGCATGTCCTTTCCTTTTTTTTTTTTTTCTGTGGCTTTCGAAGAATGGTCACTGATCTTATCCAAGGCTAACATTTACATGTGTGAATTGGATCCCATCTCTCTTGCATACTCAAGTATGGGATGTCACCCTCTCTTCTTTTTCCTGAGTTTCCCTCTTTCTTGGATATTTCTCACCAGCACATGAAGAGGCTGTACTATATTTTACCCCAAACCGAAATGCCTTCCTTCACCTAACATCCATTTATAGCTATATCTCTATTTCTATGATCCTTTTTACGTTACAATCTTCAAAAAAAAGGTGTTTATACCACAATTACATTGTTTAATTGATGAAATGTAATGCATTTGCTGTGAAAATTTTCTCTAACAGGCTTCTAGATTTAATGGTCATAAAATCTTTTATGGTAAGAAAGGTTAAGGCATGTATGTCTGAACTAATTTATAAAAAGTATCTCACAAAAAGCAGTTATACACAAAGTAATAACCTCTAAATATCTTCTGAACTTATGTGCACAAAATTGAGTGTGCAAGTTATTTTGTATGATATTGTTATGGCTATTCTGTTATTTTCAGTATCAATATGATTATACATCTTATTCATATTCATCAACTAGTTTATGTCTCTTATCTTCAATCCTTTTAAAAATTGGTTTCAGTTGGCATTCTATATAGGAAATATTTTAGGATGTGCGTAAGCCAAATGTTCTACAATCAATACTAAAAGAAGAGTATTGTTGCAAGCAATTTTTCCAAGTAGCTAAAATAATTGTATTACTTCCCTGTTACTAGCAGAAAAGAGCTCTTGAAACATTTTCATGGGCAGAAGGGCTGACTCAAAATGCCTTTGGAAAGAATGCTCACTTTTGAGGCTATGTAGGTGTAGATTTAACATGAACATATGTGCATAGATGTTCACATATATAAAAGATAAAAAGTTATCTAAGACTTTATTTCAAAATTGATTATATTTACATATTTTAATCACATAAAAATTTTGAATTTGATGAAGCTGATAGAAGAAATTATTTTCTAATTTTCTAGCAGATGGAAGCAGGGAAATGACAACATGGAGCATTCAGATGGACAAGTTAAAAATTCCTAATTTTCAATTCAATTTATTCCTAAACTGTATACAGGCAGTCCCTGGGTTACAAATGTCTGACTTACATACAACTCAAAGTGCCGAACCAGCCTCCATAAAGGCTACTATAGTGAAAATTCCAGGTAGTTACAGTGTTCAAAATAACAAACGGGTGCTGCTTTGTGATGTGCACAGAAACGTTATTATTGTTATTATTCCGTTGAAGATGTTTTGGTGTGTGTGGAAGTGTTTCTTTAATGTTTTTATGCATAGAAAGAGATACTATGTACTATATATTAAGGCAAATATTTGACTAGCTGATGTTAGATATGAATCATACCTAACTTCCGACTTACATACAAATTCAACTTAAATTCAGATGAAACTCTTTCATAATTATGAGACTGGTGGTCTTTTTCTTGCAGTGCTTGTATTTCATATGAGCATCAATTTAACTCAGTAGTCAATTTATAAGTAAAATTATGTAAGAAAGTCAGGCAAAATGTTAATGTTGGGTTAAAAGGCCAAAATAAATATGCAAATTATGTCTGGAAGGCATTATAGTGTGATGTACTTAGTAAAGAAAAGAAGTAAACTATGAAAAGGAAAAACAGCTATAAAAGTAATAAATGTTTTACAGAAAACATAAGGTGTTTTTGCCTCCTATTCTCATACCATGGAAACAAGCTGACTCTCTATGAGAATGAATCACATTCCACTTTAGCCTGATGAACAGTATAATTCTTTATGCAGCATACAATCAAGCTGTGGAATGTAATTCTGCAATATATCATTGTGGTAAATAGTTTAGCAAAATCCAGGAAAGCATTAAATGTTGCTATGAATAAGAATGACATTTACAGTCATGAGAAGTAGGTCACAAAGTTTAACAGGCTCTCAGCCCTCTAGCAATGGGGGCATAAGGAGAATTCATGTGAAGGTCAGAAGTAATGTTTTCTCCTCTGACATTATTGTATATCACTCATGCATTATGTGATGACGTTTATGTGGCTCTCTTAAAGTTGGTTCCACTTGGTTCTAAATAAAATAAAAACAATGTAATTAACTTCAAAATAGAAACATTGTCTTGATAAAAATTGTCCGTTCTATTATCTGTGTTGTTGTTGTTAGTTGCTGTCAACTTGATTCGGATTCATGACAATCTCATTTGTTACAGAGTGGAGCTGCTCCATAGCATCGTCTTGGCTGTACTCTTAACAGAAGCATACTGCCAAACCTGTCTGGCACTGCTGGGTGGGTTTGAACCACCAACCTTTAGGTTAGCAGTCAAGCACAAACTGTTTGTGATACCTAGGGGCCTTGACTGCAGTATGTCTCCAAGATATAATCAAAGAAAAAGAAACAAATAAATAGAATGACCCTACAGAGCAATAAAGGAGTGGGAAAGTTTGAAAGATGTGGGAATTAGAGAAAGTGAAAACAGGTGAAACACAACATATCTTGGATAAATATATTTCCTTCTAAAACAACAAATTTCAACTGTCAAAAAAGTAACCTTGACTTTGTGGCATTTGGAAACAATCAGCCCTAGGACATGATGGAGCTTGAGACCAGAAGAACTAGATGGTGCCCGGCTACCAATGTCAACCACTTGGGAAGGGATGAAAACTAGATATGCAGGGTAGAGTGGGAGGAAAAATATTGAACAGAATCCAAACACACAATAATGACCAGAATTACTGGTCAGATGGAGTCTGGTGGGACCCCCAAGACTATGGTCCTGGGATACATTTGGGACCTGGGATAAAACTCACTCCCAAGGGCTGTCTCTCAGCCCAATAGTGAGTAAGAGTTACATGCAGAACACTCAACCCAGGGTAATGCACCCACCCACTCTAGGGAGATACATCCCTTTGAACAATCAGCCATGGGGCCCCAGAGGGGCAACATTCACCTGGAGGAAAAGCTGGACACACAGGAGTGCATAACTAAGAAGGGCATGGGGGGCAGTTTACTGGGAAGAGATAGAAGGAGAGTGGATTAGGGTTGGGGATGGTAATTGGGGAGTGAAACCAAATGTAAATGAAGTGTTGGATGTACAACAAATTCTGCCCTGTGAATTTGCACCTAAAGCACAATTAAAAAGCAAAAAAAAGTACCCTTGACTTTGTTAGATAAAGTCTTAGTATTGTGATATGTAAAATTACAGGTTTGGACTTCTCAGTGTTTAAATTTGCTCTATCTGTGCAATGAGATGGGAGCTCTGGCAGTATAATGCCTAAGGTATTTGATTGTTAACCAGATGGCTGCTGGTTCAAACCCACCAGCCACTCCTTGTAAGGAAGACTGGGCAATCTACTTCCATAGAGATACCACCTCGGACCCAAGGAGGGGTCGCTATGAGTCTCAATCTACCGACAGCGATGAGTTTGATTTGGTTTTTTGGTGCAATGAGATATGTAAAGGAATGATCTTAGTAACATTATATGTAGTCATCTATACTAGCATCAACTCACATTTTCATCACGAGTCAAATAGAAAAATATATTACTATATATTATTGTAAAGAAAATTACACAGCAAAGAAAATTATAAAAAGAGCTGCATACAATAACATAGCTACATCTGAAAATATAACGTGAAACTAAAGATCCCTTATGATAACATCTTTACAGAAAGAAAACACAAAATTAAACTTAAGTATTTAAGAATGGTTGCATAAGTGGTAGAATTATGCAAGAAAGCAAGCAGATGATTACTATAAATGACATGAGAGTGGTTATGTCTGTGAGGGAGAACAGCTGTAACCAGGAGGTGGTACAAGGGAGGGAAGTTTCTCTGGAAATGTTTATTTATTTATTTTAAAATCTAAGTTAGTAGTTGTGTGTTTGTTTAATGATGCATCATTCATTTTCACATATTCACTGTATGAACATTTCTGTTTGTGCATATGTGTTTATGTGTGTGTGTATACACACACACACACACATATATATATATATGTATACACACACACACATGGAGAATAAAAAGATACAATGCAGTAAATGGATGAGAAGTCACTGTGTGAATCCTGAAGTGTGCTGGATAAAAAAAAAATGTTATTTATATTTTTTCCCCAAAAGACAGCATTAGAGAAAATGATCTATAGGTACATAGCTTAGACTCTCAAATCTATAATCAGATCAATTGACTTTTCCTTTTATGTCAAGGCTATAGTTACCAAATGAAAATTGCTTCAGAATTTGAGTTTCATAATATAAAACAAGACCCTTTCACCATTTCAAAAAAATAAAATAAAATAACATGAAAGAGTTATTTTATTTTCATTCACACTATAGCTATTACTTCAAGGCATCTCTGGAGTATGTTCTGAAAACACTATCTTCCAAGGAAGAGTTTATGACATTCTTTCTAGAAAACATTAAGCAAAAGGAATGCTCCCAAAAGGGGATTTTATGTGTCCCTAGTATCCTACAGAAAAGCAGGTTTATTTAGCATTTTGAGAATTACAGTAATTAAATTATATTAGTAAAAGCAGTAGTACTCTAAAAATTGCTGCCAGAATGATTGGACATCCAGAAATTCTATGTATTCATGTCCATGTGGTTAACTAAATGGTGAAAGAATATATATATATATATATATATATATATATATATATATATATATATAAAATCTCATAATCTCTTGGGAGAGCATTAACCCTGGAATGTTTATTTTTCTTTAGGAAACCTAGTGAGTAAGTAAGCCCATTTCCCCTTCACTCCAGGTCTACCAAAATCTGATTGAAAACAGTAACATAATCTTTCTTTTTCTACTCTCCTTATTCTCAAATTCATATACTCATCCAGTAATCTTGGAATGAAAGGAAAATTATATGTACTGCAGATATAAGAATGGATATGTTGTTGTTGTTGTTGTTATGTGCCGTCGAGTCGGCCCCGACTCAAAGCGACCCCTCCTTGGGTTTCCGAGGCAGTATCACTACGGAAGTAGAATTGCCCAAGAATGGATATATAAGACCCAATTTCAACAGATTCCCTTTGTAATGGTTATTCATTCTCCCCGCTTAACAAATCTTGTTGCCTGCGGACTTCATCACCTTGGCTACATAGCCTCTCTGCATTCTGATGGAGTTGGGCCAGTGCAAACTGCCAGCAAGAAAGTGGAGCGCAGGACGAGAGAGATGTATTTGTTTTCAATACTCATTCCTGCAGTTTTGCTACTTCACTCTTAACTGATACCTATGGTCTCGTGGAGAGTTACTTATGACAAGATTAAAAAAAAAAAAAAAAAAA
>NW_006922284.1:597908-602680 GCF_000298275.1 Orycteropus afer afer
TATATTTTTTTTTTCCTGCTCTTATCTACCCTGATTAGTGCATCAAATGATTTGTGGTTTAAATGGGAGGCTGATCTATGTGAATTGAATCTCATGGACTCCCTTCACTGGATTTTCATTGGATTCAGTCAATGAGAGGTAACATCTCAATGAGAGATCAGAGAAATGAGAAAGATGACACAAGGAGCTCTGATGGCGTAGTGGGTAAGGCATTTGGCTGCTAACCAAAAAGCTGGTGTTTCAAACCCACCAGGTGCCCCACAGAAGGAAAATGAGACAATCTACTTCTGTTAAAAATTTATAGCCTTGGAAACTCACTGGAGGCTGCTCTCTGGATTGACTTGATGGCAGTGGGTTTTTGTGCCACAACCACAGTTCACACAGAGTGACTTTTCTCCTTGGCACTAACTTTCTTTGGAATTCAGTAGTACTATATTCTTTTGTCTCCAGGTTTGAGGGTGACAGAGGCTACCCACTGGTGCTCATCTGTGGGTGCTGCCCCGATCCCTGATCCCTGCTTGTTCCTTTAGCTCTAGTTCTACCTCTATAAGAGGATTTTTATTTATATCTCTTCATTTGAACCACATGAGGTAAATTATATGTCCTCCAGGACATTTCCAGATAGAAATTATGCAAAGCAGCACAAGTGATGACCAATCAGTTCATTGTTTAAAGTAAATTATTGAGAATCCTTGAATAATAATCCTAACAGAAGATTTGTCTGGAATTATAGGCTTAACTGCCACAGTTGCAAATGTGAGAAATGTGAGACACTTTTGCATGGCAGGCTTGGGGTCATAGGCATAGAGCTGGGTGACTACTATAGTTAGAGGTTACACAATGACAATCACAGCTGTATTTTGATGATCAAAGAATTGTAGGAGTCAGTATGTCATCGAAGGGAAAATGTAACAGGGCAAAGGAAAACATTAACAAAGACAATATTATGAACTGAAATTGAGTGGTGTAATAGAGGAGGGATAGAGGTGGAGGAAAAAGATACAAGTCAATTTTATCATTGTCAGTAATAGGAAATACCAGCAATTTTATAAGGAAATAAAGGACTAAAACTAATTACGTAAACATATAATTATAAAGCTAGCCACTGGAACATAAATACAAATGTTCCCAAATATCCAAGGAGTGTCTGGTGGGTTTGAACTGCCAGCCTCTGGTTAGCAGTCAAATGCCTTAGGCACTATGCCACCAGAGTTCCCACTGGCCCTATTAAGATACAAAATGAAATATAACAATGTGAAGTTAGTTTGAAAGAGAATTTTACCTTTTTTTCTGATTATAAAGTTTTCTATCAAAATTTTAGAAGTATTAAAAAACATAAGTTGTCTCTCCTAACCCCACTTCTTAGAGAGAAGTGTTAAAATTTGCATATTTTCTATCTTATTCATATAATATACATATGTACATACACACATGTACACATGTAACAAACCAAATGTCTTTCTGTGTACACTATTTCATGACCTACTTTCTCCACTTAAAACTTTTATCTTGAACATGTTCCCATGTCATTAGATATTCTTAATGGCAGTGTGGGCTTCTTAATGTCTGTATAAAATTTCATCAAACAAATTTATTGTACCATCTTTTTTAAGTGCTAATTTATTAGATATTAGAATATTTCTGTTTTGTAACATTTGGCAATATGAATGAGGAATCTCAAATGTTCAAATATCTTTTGTACTGATCATGATTCTTTGTCTCTCTTTTTCTGAGAGTCATTTTTAATTTTGACACATTTTTAAAGTACAGGAAAATACAAAATGCCCACATACAAAATTAACCATAAGTTATACTTTCTTTGTATTTTTTTAATATAATAAGGTCACAAATTTATAGTGAGAGTTCCCTCCAATCATCTTTTCCTTTCCATTCCTCTCCTGTTTATTCTATGTGTTGAAGCACTACCAGGCTCCGCCCTTGATGCTGGGGACATGGAAATGAATAACAGATAAAGTACCTGTCTTCATAGAGCTTATATTCCAGTGGCAGGGGAGGGGAGGGTTGGATAGATAAAATAAAGAAATAAAATGTATAAAATTTCAGATACTCGTATTATTATTGAAATAATACAACAAAAGGCATAGCAAGTTGGGGGGACATTAAATAGAGTTGTCAGGAAAAACAATTGATGAAAGACAAATACTAGGAAAGGAAAGTAACCAAAAAACAGGGAGAAAATGAGACATGAGTAAAAGGCATGGAAGTGACAGAACATGAAGTAAATGACATGATGCCAGGATGGCTGGAATGGAGGAAGTGAGGGGGAAAATAGGAGGTGAAGTGAGAGAGGTATCAGGAAGCCGTATCATAAAGGACCTTGTGGGTCATTGTAAGAACACCTTTTACTGCATATGAGGTGGAAAAACATTGGGTTTTGAGCTGAGGCATGACAAAGTAGTTGATATGTGAATCTGGAGTTTGAGAGAGAGGTCTGTTTATTGTTTGTTTGTTTGTTTTTAATTGTTGTTGTTAGTTGCCATAGAGTCAGCTCTAATTAATGCTGACCTGAGATATAACAGAATGAAACCTTGCTCAGCCCTATACCATCTTCATGATTTTTGACATATTTAAGGGGATTGTTGTGGCTACTCTGTCAACTGTGGGTAATCCTTGTTTTCACGATCCTCTACCAAACATGATATCCTTTTCTAGAAATTGATTTTTCCTGATGACGTATCCAAAGTAAGAAGACCACATTTTCCCATGCTAGCTTCTAACAAGCATGTGGCTTTATTCCTTCTAAGACTGATGCGTTCATTCTTCTGTCAGTCCATGGTGTATTCAATATTATTCATCAACATCCGAATTCAAATGCATATTCTTTTGTCTTCTTTTTTCATTGTCCAGCTTTTTCAGATGAGGTGATTGAAAAGACCATTGTTTGGATTAGGCATCAAAGCTGCATCTTCACTTTTAGAACTTTAAAGAGGTCTTTTGCAGCAGATTTGCCCAATGCAATATGCTATTGGATTTCTTGGCTGCTGCTTCCATGGATGTTGATTGTTGAAATAGAATGAAATCCTTGACAACTTCATTTTTTTCCTCTAATTTTTAAATAATGACATTACATTTCTTTATTTTGTCAAATATCCTTGTTGCTTTTGTGTGTGTCTTCACTAACATGAGGTTAGACAATTATGCTGATAATTTTCTTCTAATTTTAAGAAAAAATACTTGTTTTACATTTTAAGACTTTTAATTTACCAAGAATTTATATCCTTTCATCCCCAATGGAGAGGTAGGCTTTTCTGCACCTTTATTGGATAATGTATGCTTTTGAAAATATTTATGATGCTACTTCTCCCCCTACACCAGGTACACATAAATACATGGATCTTGTTCTTGGCTCACAATACTCTTAAAATGGTCTTTGAAATAAGTCATTATTTTATTTTGTAAAGGTTTATAAATGTCTTATATTGTAAGGTGAATTCCCTTATCTGTTATTTCTATTTAAAAAAAAAATATTGTGAATTGAGTGAAAGTTTAGAGCAAATAGTTTTTCCATTCAACAGTTCATACACATTTTGTTTTGTGACACTGATTGCAATCCCCACAATACAACAACTCTCTTCCCACTTCCTCTTGGTGTTTACCATTTCCCTTTGCCCCTCTTTCCTAGCAATTCCTGCCTTTTGAGGTTTGTAGCTGGGCAAATGGGACCTGTTTAATCTCTTATGGTGATCGTTCTAAGGAGTGCATACTTCCCTGGTGTTATTGTTCACCTCATAGGACTGTCTCTTGTTTGGCTGAAAGATGAGCCCAGGAGTTAGTTCAGTTCCATGCTTGAAGTGTGACTAAAGATCATAGTATCAGGGATTCAGGCTCTATCAGACCAGTGAGCCTGTTTTTATTATCACTATTATTATTATTATTAATTTTGTTTTCCTTCCACTCTATCTAGGATCTCCTAATGTGATCTCTTTCAGAGTAGTTGACAGTGGTAACCAGGCACCATCTAGGTCCTCTGGTCATGTAGGTTGAACTTCAGTGGTCCACTAGTTATTTGGGCTAATTTTTTCCATATGTCTTTGATTTTCTTCACTCTGCTGTAGACAAGAAGAGACCAATAGTTGTACCTTAGATGACCACTCACATGCTTGTAAGACCCCAGTTGCTGCTCAGCAAAGTAGGATTTAGAGCAATGTCTTTGTGGATATGTTATGCGAATTGTGGTTGTTAAGGTTGTGTGTAAACTTGGTTGGGGCTGGTTTTGAGTATCTGGGCAGCTGGATGTAGTTATTCACCATCCACTCCATGGTGAAATCTACTCCACGATGAGCAGCTGAGTAGCTGCCTTAGGGACATGTTCTGCTTCCAGTATATAAGAAACTTTGCGAAAGGTCTCTGAGCTTTTGGCACATCTGAATCCTGCATTTGGCTGAGTCTTCATCTCAGTGGCCTGCCATGTTGTCTGTCAATCTTGAGACTGTTTCTGGACATGAACTAGTGGGCTGCCATATTGCTTGATAATCTTGGGACTGTGCCATTTTACTTCTCAACCTTGGGTTTGTCAGCCTCAGCAGCCAGCATCTGTCTGAGTTAAGAGAACCCTCCAGCTTCAGTGGGCTGGGAGCAAGAGAGAGACCTGAAGCCCAAGACTGAGGGGCTAGAAGTTCCCCTAAAGCTGGCACTTTGAACTTGCACTTCTAGCCTGTGAAACTCTAAGAGAATAAATCAGTTTGTTAAGGCCACCTACTTGTGGTATTTTCTGTTAGAGTGACATTAGAGGACCAAAACACCAGTTGACC
>NW_006922284.1:603100-610885 GCF_000298275.1 Orycteropus afer afer
CATGCATATATTCCAGTTTGCCTATCCATAACCTGATCATCTTGCCTGTATACCTATGTACCCACTCATAAATTGTGTTTGTTATTACTGATAATGCAATATTGTGTGTTATAGTGTTGACCTGTGTTGTCTATAACTCTACGTATCTCTCCGTGTCTTCCTTTTCCTTATGCTATTGTGCTGGTCACCACTTTTTGTGTATTACCTTTCCCTTCACCCAAATTAATATGTGTCTCTTACCTAGTTAGTAATTATCCCTCCCCTCCTCTCCCATCCCTTGTAACCATCAAAGAATGCTTCTTTCTATGTGTAGACCTTTCATTGACTTTTTATAATAGTGGGTTCACAATATTTATCCTTTTGTTACTGACTCATTTCACTCAGCATAATTTCCTCACAGTGGCTGCAACAATGGGCTAAATCATAGCAGGAATCATGAGGTTGGTGCAGGACCGGGAATTGTTTCATTTTCTTCTGCACAGGGTGGCTATGGTTTGAGACTGACTCCACAGTACTGAACAGTACAATATCTTCCAAGTTCATCCACATTGAGGTGTTTCATGGATTCTTGATTATTCTTTAACCTTGCATAGTATTCTGTTGTGCTTATGTACCATAGTTTTCTTATCCATTCATCCATTGATGGGCACTTAGATTGTTTCCATCTCTTTGATATTGTGAATAGGGCTGAGATGAATATGGGTGTGCATATATCTATTTGTGTCCTGGGTCTCACTTTCTTCAAATATATACCTAAGAGTGGAATTGCTTAATCAAATGATATTTCTGTTTCTAACTTTTTAAGGAAGTACCATACTGTATTCTACAGTGGATGCACCATTTTACAGTCCCACCAGCAATGTATAAGTTCTAATCTCTCCACATCTTCACTAGCATTTGTTATTTTCTGTCTTGTTGAACTTTACTATTAATGCTGGGGTTACATGGTATCTCCTTGTTTTGATTTGCATCTCTCTAATGGCTAATGATCATGAGTATTTCTTCATGTGTTTGTTGACTGCCTCAATATCTTCTTTGGTGAAGTATCTTTTCATGTCCTGCCCTCATTTTTTAATTGAATTGTTCATCCTTTTGAAGTTGAGATGTTGAAGTTTTCTATAGTTTTTAAACATAAGACCATTGTCAGATATGTTGTGGCCAATATTTTCCCCCCAATCTGTAGGTTCTCTTCTTACTCTTTTGGAGAAGTCTTTTGATGAGCATAAGAATTAAATTTTTTAGAAGGTCCCAGTCATCTAGTATATTTTCTGCTGTTATCTGTTCTTATTTTATATAACCTCCCCCCCATTTTTTAGCTAAATGCATAATTTCAGTCTTCCATATAAAGTCTATTCATCAAGTACTTTGAAAAACCCTGTTGGGATGATCATTTGATATGCATAGAATTTTGCAGAAACTGAGAGATAATTGACATTTTTAGAATGCCATGCCTTTTTTTGTACAGAAAAACTGTATCTTTCCATTTTTTTAAGCTCTTTTATGTACTTAAAATGTGTTATATAGTTTTCTCCATAAAAGTGTCACAGCCTTTCAGTTAACATTATTCCTTGGGATTTCTAAATTTTATTGCTGTTGTAAAGAGTTTTATTTTCCTATCAAATTGCTAATTGGTTATTCTTGGTATAAAAGAAAGATATTGATTTTTTATGTTGCTTTTAAATATAGCACACTTGCTGAACCAGTTGATTTGTTTTAATACTTTCTTCATTGATTCTCTTTAATTTTATATGCAAATATCTGACACAAAGATATTGATTTTTATTCCATTTTCTTCTGCTATTGTCTACCATAGTATATCCAGAACAAGGGTAGATTACATAAGTAATGTAACCAATCTTTAAGTTATATTTTTGTTTAGTGTGAATGCATCTAAACTTATAACTGAAGGATTTTGGTAGATGCCTTTTTGTCAATCTAAAGAATTTTCCTTTTTTTCTGTTTTTTTTTTTTTAGATACATTTACATATATGTAATGTTATCAAAAGTTTCTTGTATTGAAATATTACTTGGTTTTTGTGTTTTGTGTGTTAATATGGTGAATTACAATGACAGATTTTGAAATATTGAATTATGTTTGTGTTTATTTGATAAACCTGTCAGGTCCTGGTTTTGATGCTGTTATCAACCTTTATTTGCTCATGTGAACAGAACAAGGGAGTACTGTATGATTTAAAATCAGGAAAGGATTGTGTCAGGGTTGTATCCTTTCATAAAATTTATTCACTCTGTACGCTGAGCAAATAATCTGAGAAGCTGGACTATATGAAGAAGAATGTGGCATCAGGAGTGGAGGAAGACTCATTAACAACCTGGGATATGCAGATTACACAACTTTGCTTGCTGAAAGTGAAGACAACTCGAAGCACTTATGGATGAAGATTAAAGACACCAGTTTGCAGTATGGATTACATCTCAACATAAAGAAAACAAAAATCCTCACAACTGGTCCAGTAAGCAGAATCATAATAAATGGAGAAAAGGTTGAAGTTGTCACAGATTTCATATTACTTGGTTCCACAAACAACACCAATGGAAGCAGCAGTCAAGACATCAGACGACGAAGTATTGCACTGGGAAAATCTGCTGCAAAAGACCTGTTTAGAGTGCTGAATAGCAAAAATATCTCTTTGAAGACTAAGGTGCACCTAACCCAAGCCATGGTATTTTCAATCACCTCATATGCCTGTGAAAGCTGGAGAGTGAATGAGAAAGACCAAAGAAGAGTTGATGCTTTTGAGTGTGGTGTTGGTGAAGAATACTGAAAGTACCATGGACTGCCAGAAGAAGTAACAAATTTTGTCCCGGAAAAAGTGCAGCCAGAATGCTCCTAGGAAGTGAGAATGGCTGGATTCGTCTCACCTACTTTGTTCATGTTGTCAGAATGGACCATTCCCTGGAGAAGGATATCATGCTTGGTAAAGTGGAGGGTCAGAGAAAAAAGAAGGCCCTCAATTAGATAGATTGACACAATGGCTGCACCAAAGGGCTCAGGTATAGCAAAGATTGTGAGGCTTGCACCAGACCAGGCTATATTTCATTCTGTTGTGTGTGGGGTTGCTATGAATCAGAGCTTACTTGAGGGCACCTGACAACAAAACCAATCTATAATATATTATAAGGAAGTTTTACTAACAACTTTTATGTTATTCTTATATTCTTGTTTCAATATCAGTGTTCTATTAATTTCATAAAGTAAATTGTGTAGACCTACTTATTCAGTAATAACCATTATTTAGGGTAAGTTCATCCTTACAACTGAAATTTTGAAATAATGAAAAAAATTCTGGCATGAGAGTGGGTACACCAAAAAATTTAAATACATATAGATAGATAGAGGCATAAATATGTTGCTGTTGTTAGGTGCTCTTGAATCATCTCCGACTCATAGTGACCCTATATTTAGCAGAACAAAACACAGCCTGGCCCTGTGCCAGCCCCACCATCCTTGCTATACCTGAGCCCATCATCATAGCCACTGTGTCAATCCATCTTGTTGAGGGCCATATTCTTTTTTGTTGACCCTCCACTTTACCAAGCATGATATCCTTCTCTAGGGACTGGTCCCTTTTGAGAATATGGCCAAAGTAAGTGAGATAAAGTCTGGCCATTCCCACTTCCAAGGAGTATTCCAGGTGCACTTCTTCCAGGACATATTTGTAAGTTCTTTAAGCAGTCCATGGCACTCTCAGCATTCTTCTCCAAGACATAAATACACACACTTTAAAAAAACATATTCATATGGACAAAGATAAAAACTAGACTAAAATATTAATAATTTCCCAATGGTAGAGTTACACATAATTTTTATTTTTTCTTTATTTTCCCAACATTTCCACACTTTATGTAATACATATATATTATTTTTTCATTACAGTAAAAATCACGACAGTATAAATAAACTGAAGTAGTTAAGATAAGTTATTTCTTAAGTTTTTATCTAGTTCTAGTTGTACATGATGCTATGCTAAATAAAAACTAATTCCTGGCTCTCAGATTCTGTGCATAGCATCTATCCTAATTGGACTTATGGTTACTAATGGTCAATTATCTTGCCCAAACACATACCCCACTATTACCACGTCACCTTCAATTTCCTCCTCCAAACTACCCATGCTAATTCTCAGTAGAGGCATCATCGACATCATCATTAGATAACCAGTTTTATTATTTTTCACTTTTAATAATTTATAGAAATAGATGAAGAGAGGCAGGGAAAATATCAAAACATTTGATCAAAAAACCTCTACACTTACATAAGTCATGACAATATTTCAGTTAAGGTCTGTAGATAGTGTATATTGAACTTTTGTTCTGAGGCATGTTGAAAGTTCAAGCTGAAGCTGAAGAAAATTTTAAAAAGCCCATAAGTGCCTAAGTATGACTTTGAGCATATCCCACATGAGGTTAGAGACCATCTCAAGAATAGATTTTATTCACAGAACACTAATGACCAAAGAGGCTGTGAAATGACATCAAGGACATCATTTATATAGAAAGCAAAAGGTCATTAAAAAGGAATGAAAGAAAGAACAAATAAAAATGGATGTCAGAAGAGACTTTGAAACTTGTTGTTGAACAAGTAGCTAAAGTGAACAGAAGAAAAGAATGGGCAAAAGAGCCGATTGGAAGATTTCAAAGGGTGGCTCAAGTAAACAAAGTATTATAATGAAAATGTGCAAAGATGTGGAATTAGAAAAACAAATGGGCAAGACATTCTCGGCAGTGTTTAAGCTGAAAGAACCAAAGAAAAAATTCAAGTCTTGATTTGCAATATTGAAGGATTCTATGGGCAAAACATTCATGATGCAGGAAGCATCAAAGAAGATGAAAGGAATACACAGAGTCAGTGTATCAAAAAGAATTGGTCAATGTTCAACCATTTCAGGAGGTAGCATGTGATCAAGAGCCGATGATACTGAAGGAAGAATTCCAAGATGCACTGAAGGCATTATACAGTGAAATACACAAACTAAAGTGACATGGGTCAATGCATTTTTGTTTTTTTTGCAGTGTTCCCTCCCCTCCCCTCCCACCTCTGGCAACCAACAAACAAAGTTTCCTTCCATATATAAACCTTTCCTTGACCCTCCACAACAACAAACTAGTACTATATTTGTCCATCTGTGAGTGACTTACTTCACTCAGCATTATGTCCTCTGAGTTCATCCATGTTATGCAGTGTTTTTCTGACTCTATATTATTCTTTAGTGTTGCATAGTATTCCATTGTCTGTATGTACCATAGTTTGATGGCCAATCATTGTGACCATCTCTTCATGTATTTGCTGGCTGCCTGAGTATCCTCCTCGATGAAGTGTCTATTCATGTCTTCTGTCCATTTTTCAATTGGATTGTTATTCCTTTTGCTGTTGAGGCATTGGACTTTGGATAAATCTTAGAGATAAGTCTCTTGCCAGATATTGCAAGAAATGTAATTATTGACAAATATTAATTTGTTGCTGTCATGTTGTTATGTGCTTTTTCATTCATGGTGTTGATTTCTTTGTTCCATATAATTTTCTGTGCTGAGCTCGTTTTGTTTATGATGATGTTGTGATTCATATCATTGCTAAAGTCAGGTGGATCTTGACTGGCAGCAGAGAATAAAGAAATATGTTTACCTGTGTTTCATTGACTATGCAAGGCAACCAACTATATGGATTATTACAAATTATGGATAACATTGCAAAGAATGGGAATTTCAGAACAATTAACTATGCCTATGAGGAACCTGTACATAGATTGAGAGGGTTTTGTTCAAACAGAACAAAGGGATACTGTGTGGTTTAAAATTATAAAAAAGGTGTACCTCAGAGTTGTACTTTTTTCACTATACTTGTTCAATCTGTATGCTGAGCAAATATTCCAAGATGTTGGAATACATGAAGAAGAATGAGGCATCAGGGTTAAAGGATGACTTATTAACAACCTGCGATACACAGATGACACAGCCTTGCTTGGTGAAATCAAAGAACACTTGGGAACTATTATTAATGAGGATAAAAAAAAAATAGCCTTCAGTGTGAATTACACCTCAACATAAATAAAGCAAAAATCCTCACAACTGGACCATAAACAACATCATGATAAGCGGAGAAAAGATTGAAGTTGTGAAAGATTTCATTTTACTTAGATCTACTATCAACACCCATAGAAGTAGCAGTCAAGAAATCAAATATATTAGATTGAGCAAAGGTGGTGCAAAAGACCTCTTTAAAGTATTAAAAAGCAAAGATGTCACTTTGAGGACTCAATTGCACCTGACCTAAGCCCTGGTATTTTCAATCGTCTCATATGCATGTGAAAGCCGGAAAATGAATAAGGAAGACCAAAGAGGAATTGATGATTTTGAATTGTGGTGTTGGAGAACAACGCTGAACATACCATGGACTACCAAAAGAACCAACAAATCTGTTATGGAAGAAGCATAGCTGCAATGTTCCTTAGAAGCGAGGATGATGAGATTTCGTCTCATGTACTTTAGACATGTTATCAGGAGAGACCAATCCTTGGAGAAGGACATAATGTTTGGTAAAGTAGAGGGTCAGCAGAAAAGAAGATGACCCTCAATTATATGGATTGACACAGTAGCTACAACAATGGGCTGAAACATAACGACAATTGTGAGGATGAGGCAGGACCAGGCAGTGTTTTGTTCTGTTGCACATAGAGTACAGTTACATAGAGTACAAGTACACAGAGTTGGAATTGACTAGACAACACCCAATAACAACAAACATTGGCAGTAATTTCATTTCTAAAAATTAAAAGTATAATTGTGAATATTTTACCATCCATCCATCTAGTTCAATTGTTTTGAATAACTGTGCTCAGATTATTTTAATTGAACTGTTTTTAAATACAAATTGTGTATTTAATTTTCCAGACCAAATATGTTTTCAGTTCTCTTTAAAAATATCCTATAATCTTACTATTTTCTGGAGATAGACATGGTGTCATTTCTCAGATGCTCCTTTATCAACTGTGAAGATCACAGCAAGAGCACAAATAAAAGGCTACATATCATATGTTCTAATATGTTAAAATTAGAAGTAATTTTAGTGAAAATTCAAGCTGAAAGATACTGTCAAAAATGTTATGTCTACTTAACTTTAAAAATATGCAACACAGAAATGTGTCTAAAGCTCTGGATTTTATACAACTAAAAGTCAAAAGATAGAAAAGATAATCAAAATTTAATTATCATTTTTACATGTGCATTATTTAGTGTTGTTTGGCTGAGGAATACAATAGACATATAATCCATAAATCATTACATGTTTATTACTACTTTCATCATGTTGTTAGAAGGGACCATTCCCTGGAGAAAAATATCATGCTTAGTAAAGTAGAGGGTCAGCAAAGAAGGGGAAGACCCTCAACAACATGGATTGAAACAGTGGCTGCAATGATAGGCTCAAGTATAGCAAGAATTATGAAGATGGCATATGACCAGGCAGTGTTTTGTTCTACTGTACATAGGCTCACTATGAGTCAGAGTCAATTCGATGGCACCTAACAACAGGAGCAACATATACATATTTACCTTTATATCAGCAAAATTACTAGTGTTGTTATAACTAAATTTTCACATGAATTGTGTTATATTAAGTGACTAAAGCATTAAAAAATGTAATTGCATTCAGAAGATAAACAATTTGAAATATTTCCCCTAAAACATGAAAAATAAATAATTTAGTTTTAAATTATTTTATACATGATTTTAATAATGTTTTTCTTCCAATGTGTTCCAGCTTATGTATTA
>NW_006922284.1:611787-612760 GCF_000298275.1 Orycteropus afer afer
CTATTCATGTCTTCTACCCATTTTTCAAATGGATTGGTAATCCTTTTGCTGTTGAGGCATTGGACTTTAGATAAATCTTAGAGATAACTCTTTTGCCAGATATTGCCAGATATGTAATTATTGACAAATATGAATTTTTTGCTGTAATTTTGTTATGTGCTTTTTTGCAGTGTTGACTTCTTTGTTCCACATAATTTTCTATGCTGAGCTTGTTTTGTTTATGAATAGTGTTATCACTTCCTTCTTTGCTATTGCTTTAGTATTTGCTCAATATTTGTGCTGTTCATCTTTTTCATTTTGATGTGAAGATTTATCATTTTTCTTTGAGGTGACCCTGTGATTTATAGTTTTCTTCCCAAATTTAAAGCAGTCCATTCTATCTTGTAGTTGTCTTGATTTCCCTACAATTTAGAAGTCCTGTAACTACACAATTTTTCCCTTTTTTTTTGGTTAGTAGTTGTCCTCATTTGTCCATTGATGTCTCTGGTTCCCTGTTTACAATCATGTAGGTTTATTTACTTTGGATACTCCTATAACTGGGTTGGCTTCTGAGTTATGTCATCATGCATGTTAATGGTCAGTTATTGTTTGCTGTTGTTGGTTCTCTGTCCAAAGGCCTCCCTTTAGCATATCTTGTAAGGTTGGTCTGGTTTCAACAAATTCTCTTAATTTCAGTTTATCTGGAAATGTCCTAATTTCACCATCATATTTGAGGGACAGCTTTGCTGGGTATATAATTTGTGCTTGGAAATTTTTTTTTTTTTTTTTTTAATTTCAGGGCTTTATATATACCATTCCATTGTCTTTTCACCTGAATGGTTTCTGCTGAGAAATTCTAGCTAGTCTTATGGGTTGCCCCTTGTAGGTAACTTTTCGTTTTTCCTGTACTGCTTTCAGGATTCTTCCTTTGTCTTTGGTTTTGGTGAGTTTGCTAATGATATGTCTTGGTGATTTTATTTTGGGGTCTATCCTG
>NW_006922284.1:613162-614349 GCF_000298275.1 Orycteropus afer afer
TCTTTTGAAATTGTTCTAGGGTCTTCTCTGTGTTTTCCTCCATTTTTTCAGTGTTTTCCTTGATCTGTCTCTCAATTAGTTGAAGGTACCTAAATATAATTCTTTTGAATTCCTTATCATAGAGTTCCATTGCTGTGCCTTCCTCAGGGACGTGTTTTGGGTCTGTATCCTAGTCTCTTGTTTCCCCTGCTTTATCTTACTTCTTTGTGTTGACTGTGATGCTATTTTGTCTCCAAGGCATTGTGACATTTTGGTGTTTATATTTAATTGGTGATTTATGTTGGAGTGACTTGCTCAAGATTTTTGTTTTCTTTGTATGTTATTTACATAAGCAGGATACTGTGCTGTGCTCCTCTTTTTGATAGTTAACAGCAGTTATACGCTCACCACCTGTCTCCTTTCCCATTGTCAGCCTCCCATGTCCCTCCTGTCCTTGGCAAATGGATCCTATTCTTAGGTCCCTGGAATCTGAATGAGAATGCTGTCACTTTAAAATCCAAAATGGCCACCACTTGTAAGCATTCAATATGGCTGTGCCCTTGATCACTTTAAATATCCAAAATGGTCACAGCTTGTAAACATTCCAACTGGCTGCACCCTCAGTCACTTTAAATATCCAAAGGGCCACCGCTTGTAAATATTCAAACTGGCTGCATCCCCAGTCACTTTAAATATCAAAAATGGCTGCTGCTTGTAAACAATCAAAGTGGCTATGCCCTTAGTACAGCCAAAAGTCCACAGCTCAGGTTGTCTCCCTTCTTGCTGTTTCCCTTCCTAGTCATAGGCCACCAGCACAGTTTTCCCTGCAGCCCTTGGTGACCAGGGCTGATCTTTAGGTCAATTCTCAGGTCCAAACACCACTTGGAAATATTCAAGCTGTTGGTCCCATCAGAGTAGCAGGCAGTCCACTGCTCTGACCATCTCCATACTCACTTTTTTAATTCAGGTTTTTCCACTAGTTGGTGCCTAATCCACTTCTGTATACTTCCTTTCAAAGCTCAGGGATCCAGGATTATCTTCTGTATCACTGTCAATTGGTTTCTCTTTGTTGAAGAGGGTCTGTGTAACTTGTCTGCCTATTCTTCCATCTTACTGGAAGTCATAAAATACTTTTCATAATAACAAAATTACAAATGACAGAAGTACTTATGCATCCTCTAAAAAATCAATTGTTTGCTTGTCTTGTG
>NW_006922284.1:614632-618037 GCF_000298275.1 Orycteropus afer afer
GCTTCCATAAAGATTTACAGCCTTGGTAACCCTATGAGGCAATTCTACTCTGTCCTGTAGGGTCACTATGAGTAGGAATTGACTCCAAGGTAACGGGCTTTTTGTTTGTTTGTTTGTTTGTTTGTTTGTTTTATTTTGGTTGGGAAATACAGTAAATTTATTTTTAAGTTATTATCAAGGAATTTTGACATCTTTTATCAGCTCATATTTATGTTTTGTTTTTTTTTTTACATTTTCTATTGGATAGATTGCTTCTTGTTCAACCAATTTGCTTTAATCTTTCATGTTTAGTTTTGACATCTGGATTACAATTTTTCAAATCTTAGTGTGTCTTGCAGTTTATACTTTATCTTTGGTCTACAAAACAGCTTAAAAATTTAAAGTGCCCAGGAATTATATTGAAAATTCATTGCTCCAGCTATTCATTTATTCACCTTTGTTGTTATTGTTTTAGGTGCCATCAAGTCGATTCTAATTCATAGCGATGAAACACTACCTGGTTCTGTATCATTCTCACAATAGTTAGACCCCACTTTTCAACCACTGTGTCAATCAATCTCATTGCAGATCTTCCTATTTTCTGCTGATCCTCTCACAAACCATGACATGATTCTTCAGAATCTGAGTCTTCCTGATAATGTGTCCAAACTATGAGCCAGTCTTTTCATCCTCACATCTAAAGAGAATTCTGACTATACTTCTTCCAAGACAGATTTGTTCATTTTTCTGGTACTCTGTGATACATTTAATATTCTTCACCCAAACCATAATTCAAAGACATTAATGCTTCTTCAATTCTCCTTATTCATTGTCCAGCTTTCCCATGCATATGAGGTAATTAAAAATACCATGGCTTGGGTCAGGCAACAGCCTAGTCCTCAAAGTGACATCTTTGCTTTTAACATTTAAAGAGGCCTTTTGCAGCAGATTTGCCCAATGAAATACACCATTTGATTTTTTCACTGCTGCTTCCACAGGTGTTCATTGTGGAGCCAAGTAAAATGAAGTCCTTGGCAATGTCAGTCTTCTCTCTGTTTGTCATGATGTTGCATGTTGGTCTAGCTGTGGGGATTTTGCTTCCTTTATGCTGAGGTGTAATGAATACTGAGGGTTGTAAAAAAAACTCTTAAAAAATATTTAGAGCTTTGGAAACCTTATGGGGCAGTTCTACTCTGTCCTATAGGGTCTATATATAAGTGAGAATCAATTAGATGGCAATAGGTTGTTTTTAAATTTTTTTAATAGTTTGTTATTTGTTGTTAATTTACTTGTTTATTGTCAGTGTCCTTTTACTAGAAAGCAGATTCCAAGAAAACAGGAGTTAATTGTCAGTTGTTGATAATTCCACCCCACACCATGAAATAGTGATTGTCACATAGGAAGCACACAATAAATACAGAATGGGAAAATAAATAAATAAAGGCACTTCATGACCATCAGGGAGCTCTGGTGGTGCTATGGTTAAAGTCTTGAGCTTCTAACCAACAGATCTATGGTTGGAACCCATTAACTATTTCGCTAGAGAAAGATGATGCAGTCCACTTCCATAAATACCTACAGCCTTGGAAACCCTACGAGGCAGTTCTACTCTTTCCTATTGTGGCACTATGAGTCAAAATAGACTCGATGGCAGTGGTTTCGTGTTTTGGTTTTTCTGTAACAATTTGCAATTTTATTTTCTGTAATTGTTGCCTTGTTGGGAGACTTAGCTGGAAACTTTTTTCATACAATAACACTTAAAAAACTAAGCAGCTGTTTATTGACAATCATACCTTCTTACATGGATCTTTCCAAATTTTCCATTAGTTGGTTAAGTGAATTTAATAAGTATACACACCACCACCACCCACCCACTGCCATCAAGTCAGATCCAACTCATAACGACCCCTTCTTGGGTTTCTGAGGAGGTATCACTAAGGAAGTAGATTGCCCAACCTTCCTTCTGAGGAGTGGCTGATGGGTTTGAACTACCAGCCTTCTGATTAGCAGTCAAATGCCTTAGGCACTACGTCACCAGAGCTCCCAACTATACACAATGATATTTTATTAACTTCTATGATACCTTGGCCAGAGCTCCCCCAGATATATTTGGTGAATAGAACTAACTGTTCCACGCATGGTTACAAGGGTTTCAACCTTGTTCCAAGTTGTTGCTGTTAGGTGCCATTGAGTCATCTCTGACTCAGCGACCCTATGCACAACAGAATGAAACACTGCCTGGTCCCATGCCAGCTCCATGATCCTTGCTATACTTGAGCCCATCATTGAAGCCACTCTGTCAGTCCATCTCGTTGAGGTCCTTCTCCTCTTTTGTTGATCCTCCACCTTACCAAGCATGATATCCTTCTCCAGGGAATGATTCCTTCTTACAACATGAGCAAAGTAGGTGAGACAAAGTCTGCCCATTCTTGTTTCCAAGCAGCATTCTGGCTGTACTTCTTCCAGGACAGATTTGTTAGTTCTTTTAGAAATCCATGGTACTTTCAGCATTCTTCACCAGCACCACAACTCAAAAGCATCAACTCTTCTTCGGTCTTCCTTATTCATTGTCCAGATCTCATATATATATGAGGTGATTTAAAATACCATGGCTTGTGTCAGGCATACCTTAGTCCTCAAGAAGACATTTTTGCTCTTCAGCACTTGAAAGACGTCTTTTGCAGCCAATTTGCCCAGTGCTATATGTAATCTGATGTCCTGACTGCTGCTTCCATTGGTGTTGACTGTAGAAACAAGTAATATGAACTCTTTGACAACTTCAAACTTTTCTCCATTTATCATGACATTATTTATAGGTTCAGTTGTGAGGATTTTTGTTTTCTTTATATTGAGGAGTAATCCATGTTCCAGACTGTAGTCTTCAATCTTCATCAGTAAGTCCTTCAAGTTATCCTCACTTTCAGCAAGCAAAGTTTTATCATCAGTGTATCACAGGTTGTTAATGATTCTGCCTCTAATTCTGATGCTATGTTCTTCATATAGTCCATAATCTTGAATTATTCGCTCAGCATACAGATTGAATAAGTATGGTGAAAGGATACAACCCTGACATACCCACTTCTTGATTTTAAACCATGCACTGTCACCCTTGTTCTGTTCAAACGACAGCCTCCTGGTCTATGTACAGGTTCCTCATGAGTACAAATGTTATTGTTAAGTGCCATCGAGTCGTTTCTGACTCATAGAGACCCCATGCACAGCAGAACTAAACACTGCCCTATCCCGAGCCAGCCCCACAATCCCCGCTATAATTGAGCCCATCATCGCAGCCACCGTATCAATCCATCTCTTTGAAGGCCTCCCCCTCTTTCGCCGACCCTCCACCCTACCAAGCATGACATCCTTCTCCAGGGAATGGTCCCTTCTTACAACATGACCAAAATAGGTGAGACGAAGTCTGGCCAT
>NW_006922284.1:620186-623857 GCF_000298275.1 Orycteropus afer afer
TCACCAAGGCCAAATTTTCCAACTACCGGTGATTCTTCTTTGTTTCCACCGTTTGCATTCCTGTCACCAGTGATAATTAACACATCCTGATTGCATGTTCAGTCAATTTCAGACTGTAGAAGCTGATAAAATTCTTCAATTTCCTCATTTATGGCTTTGGTGGTTGGGGCATAAATTTCAATAACAGTCATATTAACAGGTCTTCCTTGTAGGTGTATGGATATTATCCACCCCCACCTGGGTCCCTGTGGCTGATGAGTACAAATAAGTATCTGAAATTCCCATTTCATAGTTCCCCATAATTTGTTATGATCCACACGACTGAATGCTTTTGCATAGTAAATAAAACACAAGTAAACATCTTTCTGTTATTCTTTACTTTGAGCCATGATCCATCTGACATCAGTAATGATATCCTTCATTCCACATCCTCTTGCATTTCTGGATGTTCTCTGTCAAAATACTGCTGCAACCTTTTTTGAATTATCTTCAGTTAGGTTTTACTTGCATACAATATTTATGATAATTGTTTGATAATTTCCACATTCTGTGGGATCACATTTGTTTGGAATGGGTGCAAATATGGATCTCTTCCTGTCAGTTGGCCAGGTAGCTGTCTTTCAAATCTCCTGGCATAGCCAAGTGCTTCTAATGTGGCATGCATTTGTTGAAACATCTCAATGAGTATTCCATTCATTCCTGGAGCCTTGTTTTTTGCCATTTCCTTCAATGCAGTTTCAACTTCTGTTCTGGTTCCCTAGTGCTACACTGACAGAAATATACCACAAATGGGATGGTCTTAACAAACAGGAGTTTATCCTTACAATTTGGAGCCTTTTAGTCCAATTTCAAAGTGCCAGGCTCTAGGGGCTGGGTGAAAGCCCTTCAAACTTGAGGTCCAGCTCTGCCACCTGCTCCCAGCCCACTGGAGCTAGAAGCATTTCTTCACTCAGACAACTGCTGGGCTGCTGAGTCTGAGAACCCACCAAGTTTGACAAGTGAAAAGGCTAAGTCCTGGTGTTACCAAACCACATGGCAGGCCATTATCTTAAGTCCATTGTAAAGCCCAAGGTAGGCAAAGCATAGCAGGCTGCTGAGCAATGACACAGCTACATGCAGGGTCCAAGCATGCCATAGGCTAGAGACCATTCTCAAAACTTCTCCTTATATACTGGAATCAAATCACATACGCAAAGGCAGCTACTCAGCTGCTCACAGTAGATTCTACCATGGAGTTGATCACCAGTCTCATCATGGGGAATACTACATCCAGCTGCCCAGCCACTCAACCAGGCCTACCCAAGTTGACATACAAACATAACCATCACAACTTCAAAGTTAATCAATACGTAATGAATATACCTCTTGGGCCAAATGTGTTAAATATGTGAAGGAATATAGTTGGTGCTCAGTAGAATTTTTATTAAACATGAATACATTCCCTTCCTGCTCCACACACTTACCCCAAAGATCCTTGAAGGACTAATCCCACTTCCCTGCCCACTCCTTCCCAGCCTTTGGTCACTGGGCCCTGAGGACCAAGCACCAACTAAGAGAAAACCTGGATCTCTGGTGGGGTAGTGCCTAAAGTATCTGACTTCTAACCAGAAGGCTGGTGGTTCAAACCTACCAGCCACTCCTCGGAAGGAAGACTGGGAAATCTATTTCTGTAGAGATACTGCCTCAGAAACCCAAGGAGGGGTCGCTATGAGTCAGAACCGACTTGACAGCAATGAGGCTTTTTCTTTTCCCCCTTAATGATGTCTTAGATTTGTCAGCAGTAGTATACTTTCACTGAGTCCTTCCAGAAGATAGTCAAGCAACTTAATTGCTCTTCCCATTCATATACAGGCAGCAAGTTTTTTCTACCCTCAGCTTTTCAAACTATCACATGACATCAACTATGAAGATGTTGATATTTGGGATCTGAGCTTTGATAAGATAGCAAAAGCATGACATTTTACCTTTAATTATCATGCAAGGTGGACTTCACCTTCATCTTACATTTGAAAATGAAATTCAGTGCATGATAATAGTTTGTGAAGTTTAGTGCATTTAGGTTCCAAGCAAGTAGAAAACTTTCTACGTACACACTATTGTAGTCAACCATTTCTTCATTTTTTGTCACATTCATACTCTGAGCTGCCACTCTGAGTTACTCTTGCCCAAGATTGTTAGTATATGTTCTTCAGCTCAACAATAGGTTCCTGAATCATGGATACTAAATACTTTTCACTTTATCATATTCATCCTCTGCAGTGCCTGGAATTGAGGTGTGCACATTGCAGAAGCTTGTGTGAATTGAATGAAGGATAAGTGTTTATATGTGATGTAACTTGCAAAACACAAGAACACTTACTAAACAAAAATCTTTGTGTCTAATTGGTGTACCAAAGTGGGGAAATCTTCTCACTCTCCCATGACTCTCAATTTTCAAAGAAACTGTTGATGTGAAAGCATGGCTTCTCTTTGCTTCCCTGTACAAATATTCATCCCAGCCGTATAATACAAAGCCAGAGAACAGAGATAGATGTTCTGGACATATTGGGTAGTGGAGGAAGGAGTCTATCAGTGAACAAATTTAGTGGCAAGTTTAATGAGTTGAAGAGTAGACACAATGATAAAGAGGTTGTGTAGCTGTTTTATTTGTTTGTGTGTCTTTGTAACTTCAATGCATGTGGAAATTTAGGAGAGGGAAGGATGTCTAATAAATATTTTTAGAAAATTTTGTTTGTGAAACAATGTGGAAAACTCCTTCATAACTTGTTTAAGAAAATTTAGGATATGCAAATTGTGTCAAGGTGTCTAGAGTCAGATGGCTCTGAGGCTGGATCTGTTTATATTTTAATTATATTTATGGGGCTATCATCTGGGATTTTGGATGTAACATGAAAAACCTTGTACAATATATACATCATTGAAATGAGAAAAGATCACATTATTTGCTCTTACCATCCTAGTCTTGCAAGGGATCTTATTGTGAGTCAGTGTTCCTCAGACACAGGCTGTTATGTTTCTTGGGATACAACCAATATAAAACTTATTGTGTAACTGATAGATGCGAATGTTTAGTCTGAGCTGAAAATTTTTAGCTGTATGTATGTGAGGTCAATAATTGAAGATATTCTTGTGATTGCCCTTGTGAAATTCAAAATAAGTTGGTATTATTCTTTAAATTTCAATCACATATATACATATTACATTACATTATATGTTGTGCTACTGTTTTGGGATTTGAGTATTTTGAGTTTTGCAGATTTTGGGACTGTTGGACCAGATCCTTATTTATGAGGAGACTTGCTTCACTGTCTAGAATATATTAGTGTGGACTATAACTGGGCTATGAGAGTTAAATGCTTCTTTGTCTGTCTGCCAAAATAGCTAAAGTATTGCCCTCATCTGTTGCAGATCAGAGTATCTAGTATAATGAGGCATTTGCCATGAGACAGCAGCAAAGGTTTTAATAGATGAAAATGTACACAAGACATTTGCCAACATAACAATTTCCCCATTTACAGCTCAGGGACATTGATTTTTCATGTTATGCCACCATTATTGCTATCTTTTCCCAAAATATTCCACCACTATTAGTATAAACTCAATGTCCCACAAGCAAAAGTTTCCTCTTTCTCCTTCTCTCCTACCCCTGGTAACCACTAATAATCTTTGGT
>NW_006922284.1:624029-635941 GCF_000298275.1 Orycteropus afer afer
GCTACTCCTCAGAAGGAAGATGGGGCAATCTACTTCTGTAGTGATACTGCCTCGGAAACCCAAGGAGGGGTCGCTATGAGTTGGGTCTGAATCGATGGCACATAACAACAACAACATTTAGGAATTTAGCCTTCCCTCCCATCCCAGTCCTAGTAACCAAAAAATAAAGTTCCCTTCCATGTATAATAGATGGGATTCTTGCAGGCACATTTTAAAATGAAGACCTACCAAATAATCTTGTACTTCATTTCAAATCATAGACACATTCCTGAATTCTCACGGCCAAAGGAAAAAAGAGACTAGGGTAGACATACTCTGAGGTTACAAGCAAACAGTGACATGCTAGAGGAGCCTTAAGCACAGAAAGAGTTATATATCTATCTCAAACTCTTAAAACTACATGATGTCTAAGGGGATTAGGGTTAGGTGCATTCTCCAAACCTTTTCCTGATCTCTTAGTTTTGTAGATTTTGGGACTGTTGGACCAGATCCTTATTTAATGAATTTGTCACCATCTCCTGAGTTCCTTGAGGGAAATTCTTCTCTGCCCTATAGATGAAGAAGAGTGAGTATAAGCTTTTCTATAAACAAAGTCACAAAGAGATAGTATGTTCTTTATTTTGAAGTGCCACTCAATCATTAATTGTTCTAAAAACATAGTGGGGCCATGTTTATATCATACATAATAACAGTGTGGAACATGGTCTTTAAGAAATTCACAGATAGAAACTATACACTATTTCAAATTCCCAATAATATATTTTTCTGAGTTGAAATGTTTCGTGTAACTTTCTTTTCTAAATTTAATACATTATTTTCTGTATGAGCACATAATTTCTTTAGTGATTTTTTTTCGTAAACAGTTCCTAAGCAAGCAAATATGAGGAAAATAAATTTAAATTTCACTGAGCAGTCAAAACACAGTTGTTTTACTTCTTTTCATGTGCTTTAACTCTACAAAACTTTTCAGATCCTGAAAGGGGATCCATTTACTCATGTTCTACCCAACATTCTAGTCACAGTAGTTTGCTTTTCTGATTTCCCTGATTGTAGTACTTAGAAGGAGCTCTGGTAGCATAGTGGCTAAAGCACTTGACCGCTAACCAGAAGGCTGGTGGTTCAAACCCACCAGCCACTCCTTGGAAGGAAGGTTGGGCAATCCTACTTCCGTAGTGATACTGCCTTGGAAACCCAAGGAGGGGTCGCTATGAGTCAGGGCCAACTCGACGGCACATAACAACAACAACAGCAACAGTACTTAGAAACATCAAATTAGAGAATGTGAGGACTTCCAGCTGCAAGAACATGTAGGGAAAAAGTGTGGCAGTTGTCAATATTAAATCCAGGAGAGCGACCACAAATATATTGAAAAAAAGATTAAATACTCGACAGACAAAGCAATATAAAATCAACACAACTGTTAATACTCATAAGTTATGACAAAACACTCTATTGCTTACTATGCCATTTATGAAGACAGTGGAAAAATTAAAGATTTCAGAGTAGTGTACATCAGGATAGCAAACAAATAATGTGGATTTAGTTTGTGAGTTTTGGACAAAAGTTAACTTTGGTAATTCTAAAGACACAGTTATGTGTAAGTTGCATTACTGCATGATACCAGAAAAAAATGAGTATAAATTATTTTCAAATATTTTTTTTCATGAATCCTTTTCTGTATGGGGTTCTCATTTTCTTTGGATATTTGCTCTGTTATTTTCTAAGACAGAGCTTCGGTGGTCTCAGTACTTGTCATTATTTTTCATAGAGTCCTCTGAGACGGGCCAAATCTCTTGAACAAGATCTATGGTTATTATACAGAGAATTATTTAATCTCCAACTGGGTTTCATAGCGTTTTCTCTTTGAATACACTAACCTACTTTGATACCAAGGCAAGATCCAGCACTTTCACTGCATGCAAACCATGGTGTTTAACTCCATGGAAGTCATCCTCTGCACAAATTTTCACATATAATCATGATTATCTTTGCTACAATGAATTTCATTTTCTTCTCAAGCCCTAGTTCAATATTATTTTTTCACTGCATTATTTTTCATAATTTTTTTCAGACCCTGTTTTTTTTTAATTTCTCCTATTGCACTATTTTAGTTTTTCTTCCTCTTCTCTCTTTCTGTGTTAACCACGTTTAAATACACAAGAATTCAACTGAGAAAATGAATTAGAACTTGAAGAAATATTTCAGCTATTAAGTTTTATATGACTATGAAGTTATGACCTAGTTCTTTATTTCCAATAGGAAGCATAACAATATTTATATATTGTACATGGAAGCTTGGACAATCCTACTTCCGTACTGATACTGCCTCAGAAACCCAAGGAGGGGTCGCTATGAGTTGGGGTTGACTTGACAGCAAATAACAACAACAACAACAACACATTACATGTAATGATAAAAACAAAGCAAATATGAGGAAAATAAATTTGAGCAATGGGCTCAAGTACACCAAGGATAGTGTAGCTGGCACAGGACCAAGCAGTGTTTCGTTCTGCTGTGCATAGTGTCGCTATGAGTTCATAGCTTTGGTTTCCCATATGACCAGATAAAGGGGTTGAAAAAATGCTTCATTAAGAAAGGAGATTCTCTTAAACTGAGCTGATATCCCCAAAATCATTGTTGATGCTGTTAGCTTCTAGTGAGTTGGCCCCTTACCCATGGCAACCCTGTGTACAATGGAATGAAACACCAGGTTCTTGTCTCCGTTATCAGTTGTGGATTGGACCACAGTGATCTATAGGCTTTTCATTGGCTAATATTTCAGAAGTAGACCACCAGGACTTTCTACTAGTCTGTCTTAGTCTGGGAATTCCACTGAAACCTGTTTGGCCTCATAGCAACAAGCAAGTCTCCACTAACAGATGGCTGGTGGGTGTGCACAAGATGCATTGGTTTGGCTGGGAATCTAACTTGGGTCTCCCTCATGGAATATGAGAATTCTACCACTGAATAATCACTTCTCTCTTCCAAAAGTTATTACTGTGCCTAGATTGTTATGGATACTACCCAGAATAAGTAGTAGTAATGAAACTTTAACACATACTGAGCTTCTACTGTGTGCCAAGAATGGCAGTCAAAGATTCCCATCCATTATCTCAAGTTTTCCTTGCAAGAAACTTATTTCTATCTTACAGATGAAGGAGCTAGACATTTCTGTTGTTATTAGGAGCCACAGAGTCAGATATGACTCAAAGTGACCCTCTGTACAACAGAACAAAACACTACCTAGTCCTGTGCCATCCTTACAGGAAGTTTAGGTGAAGCTAGTTTTCCAGTAGTGTCTCCTGGCAGGCCCCTCAAATGCTTATGGTCCATCAACAGCATTTGCTTTCCCAAGTCACTGTATTGCCTGCCAAATGACTCTTGGTTTCAGTGCTATTGCTTAGTACATATACCTAATTCTTTTAAACAAAACGTATATAGCTACTCTTTTATAATAAGAAACCATATCACTGCTGTCCAGTAGAGAATAATCATTTTTAACTTACATGTTCACACACCAAAACAACCTTAAAATAATAGAATTCAGGCACCCCACAGCTAAGCTTTAATTATGTTGTCTGATAGGAGATTGCTATATTTTGTCATCATTTCAATTCTGCCTCTATCAACATAATGCTTTACTGTTCCCTATTATAACCCTCGTTCGTTATTTATTGTTAAAGACTCAACAGTTGAATTTACACTCTGTCACAATGAATCATACTCACCCAGCTAATGCAGCACTGAAATGAAATCAGGCTTGCAATATTGTTAAGCCATATATATTAAAGTATTTGTGTGAATAGCACAGATTAGGCGTTCTTAATCTGTCTCAAATCACACATATCATCAAAAGCTATTCATTGAATGCCTCTAGGCATCATAGGATTATTATATATGTTCTAGAATTGGCAAACAAGAAAAAAAATGCCTAAGTAAATTTTCACTTTTAAGATGAAAATTTTTAATAATATTCATAAGAACAAACACCCTTCAATGGTTAAGGTTTTGCTTAGGTCATGATTCTTATTGGTTTGGCAGGTATTTTGTAATCATCCTCCATTTTGTGATCTGATGTGAGCAGCCAATCAGTTGAAAGGGGAGTTTCCTTGGAGGTGTGGCCTATATCCAATATATATGGATGTTCTGGCAGAGCTCGCTCTCTCTCAATCCTGTAACTGACTTATCATTCTATGACTTCTTGGTGTTGGGATGTGAGTCAGTAGCCTGCTGCCTAACCTGCATATTTTGGGATTCACTAGTTCCTACAACCACATGGGCCAGCAATCTTCTGCTTCACCTGCTGATTTTGTCTGTCAGCCCCTGCAAACATGTGAGCCGAGAGAAGCTGCCAGCCTGGCAACTGATTCCTGGCCTTGGGACTTGCCAGCCTCCACAACTGTCTGAGTCAGTTCCTTGAAATAAATCTCTCTATATATTTATGTATCTGCTTCACTGGTTTGCTCCTCTGGAGAACCAAGGCTAAGACACACTTATATGCCTAAGTGTGGGATTACAAATTACATGAGTAAATGCTTAACACCTTTTGAGTAAATTTTGATGTCATAAACAAACAAACAAACAAACAAAAACTCATTGCTGTTAAGTCAATTTGACTCATAGCAACTACTCCTTGGGTTTCTGAGGCAGTGTCACTACGGAATTGGTTGGCCAGTCTTCCTTCCAAGGAGTGGCTAGTGAGTTTGAACTGCCAGCCTTCTGGTTAGCAGTCAAATGCAGTAGGCACAAAAGGGCTAAAAACCCACTGCCATTGAGTCAATTCCTACTCATAACAAACGTATAAGGTTCCAGAATGCCTACTGAGATGTTTTAAAAAATGGATACAGCACTGGAAGTGCTTACTTATTTATGCCAAGCAATTTGGAAGACAACTACCTGACCAACCACCTGGAAGAGATGGTTACACGTGCCCATTACAAAGAAAGGCAATGTTAAACAATGTGGAAATTATCATTACTAACACATGCAAGAGTAATGTTGCTAAAGATAATTCAAAAATGGTTCCAGCAGTACATTGACAGGGAACTTCCAGAAATTCAAGCTGGACTCAGAAGAAGAAATGGAATGAGGGATATCATTGGTGATATCAAATGGATATTGGCTGAAAGCAAAGAATACCAAAAAGATGTTTACCTGTGTTTTATTGACTATGCAAACACATCTGACTATGTGAATCATAACAAATTATGGATAACATTGTAAAGAATGGGAATTCTAGAACACTTCCTTGTTCTCATCAGGAACCTGTACACAGATCAAAGAATAGCTGTTTGAACAGAATAAGGGGATATATTGCATGATTTGAAGGGAGCTCTGGTAGCTTAGTGCCTAGGGCACTTGACTGCTAACCAGAAGGCTGGCGGTTCAAACTCACCAGCCACTTCTTGGAAGGAAGGTTGGGCAATCTACTTCCATAGTGAAACCACCTCGGAAACCCAAGAAGGGGTTGCCATGAGTCGAGTCCAACTCGACAGCACATAACAACAACAACCACAACACCATGGTTTGAAATCAGGAAGGGTGTGTGTCAGGGTTGAATCCTCTCACTGTACTTATTCAATCTGTATGCTGAGCAAAAAATTTGAGGAGCTGGACTATATGAAGGGGAATGAGGAATCAGGATTAGAGGATTAAGACTCACTAACTAACAACCTGAGATTTGCAGATGACACAATCTTGCTTGCCACAATCTTGCTTGCTGAAAGTGAAGATGACTTAAAGCACTTACTGGTGAGGATCAAAGACTACAGTCTTCAGTATAGATTACATCTCAACATAAAGAAAATGAAAATCCTCACAATTGGACCAATAAGCAACATCACCATAAATGGAGAAAAGATTGAAGTTGTCAACAATTTCATTTTACTTGGATCCACAATCAACACCCATGGAAGCAGCAGTCAAGAAATCAGATGATGTCATACTGCACTGGGAAAATCTGCTGCAAAAGATGTGTTTAAAGTGTTAAGGAGCAAAGATGTCACTTTGAAGACTAAGATTTGCCTGAGCCAAGCTATGGTATTTTCAATCACCTTGTGTGCATGGGAAAGCTGGACAGTCAATAAGGAAGACTGAACGTTTGAATTGTGGTGCTTGCTAAGAATACTGAAAATACCATAGACTGACAGAAGAATGAACATATCTGTCTTGGAAGAATTAGAGCTGGGATGTTCTTTAGAAGTGAAAATGGACAGACTTTGTTTCATCTACTTTGGTCATGTTGTCAGAAGCAATCAGTCCCTGGAGAATGATATCATGCTTAGTAAAGTAGAAAGTCCGTGAAAAAGGGAGAAAATTCTCAGTGAAATAAATTGACACAGTGGCTGAAAAGATGGGCTCAAGCATAGCAAGGTTTGTGAGGGTGGCACAGGACTGGCCATCGTTTCATTCTGTTGTACATAGGATCGCTGTGAGTTGTAGCTGACTTGATGGTATCTATGAGCTGCAAGGGCTGTAATGAGATTATCCCCCAGTTTATATTCTGCAAAGAAACATTCTACAATTAAAAACTATATGTAAACATATGTACATGTAGTCAAAAAACAAAGTCACTGACATCTCGTTGATTCCAAGTCATAGCAACCCTCATTGGGTTTCCAAAGATGTAAATCTTTATGTAAGCAGACTGCTTCATCTTTCTTCTGTAGAGTGGTGGGTGGGTTTGAGCCACTAGCCTTTTGGTTAGCAGCCAAATGACTTAACCACTACACCACTAGATCTCCTTATGTACATGTATGTATGTATGTATGTGTGTGTATGTATTTGATGGTTTTCGAAATATATATGTAATAACTGTTTGCTTTAACAAGGGAAACATCTCAACACTTAAGAATTTTTAACATGGAAAAAGTGTATAATGTTGCAATTAGTTTATTGTTAGTGACATTATCCTTTTATGGGATTTTTCCATATTTTGATAGTTTGAGCTTAGCATATTTTTTAAGTAAGCGCTATCACAGTGGTTTTTTAAAAAAAGAGCTATCACGTGGGAAAACTAAGTGGAAATATCTAAAAATGCCTCCCTCCCCGAGAGAGAGTTTTATATCAAAAATACGAATATATCTTGAAGGGGGTGTTGGCAGTGTTACCCTTAAGGATCTAAAGGCTACATGGATGGCAGTCCCCATTGTACTGCTATTTAGTTCTCCAGTCTGGTGCCTGCAGAAACTGGATAGATCCTGGGAAATGACTATAGACTATGATGGACTTCAAGAGGTAGCCATGATAGTACAGCTGCTGCTGTGTTGCTAGAGCAGATTAATATGCCCTCAGGTACATGGTATGTGACTATTGATTTGGAAAAAGTATTCTTTCTATTTTAATCAATAAAGAAGATCAGTAAAGGTTTGCATTCATGTGTAACAGATAAATTCATTAATAGTTTTGCCTCAGAGCTATGGTAAATCTATTATTCTCCATTATAGTACAGTCTAAAGAGTTCTGGACTATCTGACTGTCCCATAGAACATAATATTGATTCATTACATCAGACATTATGTTTACCAGGCAGCATGCTCAAGAGGTGAACAGCACACTGGAGACTTGAGGAAGATTCAAGGGCCTGCCATGTTTAACAGATTTTTTTGACATTACAATGCCAGGACAATTCCCCCAAAGTAAAAGAGGAACATTACATCTTGGACCTCTTATCTTGAATAAGAAAGCACGACACCTAGTGAACGTCAGGGTTTTTAGGAAACATAGTCCATACCTAGGGGCACTGCTTTAACCCATATCCTGGGGATACAAAGGTAGTCAGCTTTGAGTAGGGCCTGGATAATAAAAGTGTACTGTAGCAAGTAACAGTGGTGTAAGTTGTGGTGTAAGCAGCTCTGCTTGTTGGGCCATATTGCTTTCTGGATCCCAGGATGTTGGAGGTATCGGTGCTGCAGAAGAGAGAAGAAAAATGTGGTAACTAAAATGCAAATTGAATCTTTAGTATAAAAAGGAAGAATGGATGCTTGGCATGAAAGGACAAACAGATATTCAGTCCATTCCTATTGTGGTTAGTTTGATTTTTTTAAAAAAGCAAGATTTTTGATTCTTGATTGGCTTGTAACTAAACAAGTCACTTTTATTTTTCCAAATGAAGACTATGAAACTTTAGAACACATTTGAACATAATCAATATAATTTAAAAATATTGTTTACTTAAAGGTATGAAATGATTCAGAAAAAGAAACAAGTACATGTGTGAATGCCTGCAGATCTTCAATGCATTAGACACTATAAAGATTTTTGGAATTTTTCTTTGTATTTTTATTAAACCCCAAGAGGAAGAAAATATTTCATAGTAGATCATAATCCAATTAATCAATGTATCTGAAAGAGAAGTCTTTAATGTGTAAAAATGACCAAGAAATAGACTCATGGCTCACCTAGGTGTTGCAATTTAAGGAGTCTGCACTGTATGCTAACTCTTCAGCATAATTCTAATAAAAAGAAAACTTTTGTTCATTACCACTTTTAAGCTTTTTCTAATGATCTCTGAATAGATCCAGTGAAATATAGATCAGAAGAGAATATTAAAATACTAAATTGCTAATTCACTTAAGTCTGCAATATTTGAAGATCTACAGTGTCATTAAAACCTCTTAAAGTTTATGACATTCGGAAATAAATAATAAAATCAATGGTACTAGAAACATTTTCCTTCACATTCCACATGTCTAGCTGTACTGCTTTTTACTTTTGTTATAAAAAAAATAGTGATAGATAATCAGATAGCTGAGCGAAAGATATCTCAGACTTATGGAGTAAAGAACAACAACTTAATTATCTTATAAAATAGTTGGAAATTTTCAGCTAAAATATATTTTAAAATAGAACAGAATACATTATCAATTCCTAAATTATAATCTTTTTCCCTTAAGTATATAGAAAGTTGAAGGCTTATATGTTATATAATCCTCTTCAAATAAAAAAAAAAATACATATGAAACAGCTATGGAAGATTTTGTGGCTGATGACACTATTGCTGCTATTTCTAGCATTACATAGTATTATTAGAATTATCCCAGGTTTATGTGCTTTTTTATTCTCCTTAAGAGTTGTGATACAGTGTTCTTTTTGGCCTTTCCAATAGTGAATCATCCATTCTTAAAAAGTACATTAAGTTTTTTGGCTTGAAAAATATCAATTGTCAGTCATAATATTAGTATAATAAAAATTACATCAATTACCTAAAAGTTAGAAATGTAGGTCTCATAGTCTCAAGAAGAATTAAAATAATTACTTCTGATAGCGGGAATGAAAGTAGTACAGATGTCTTCATTGTTATCTTAGTTACAGCTTGTTCATTTGTAGGAAAGAGTCATTCAATTAAAATTAATTTTTGCCTGTATGAGAATTTATTTACCTATACAAAAGGAAAAGAGCTCTAGTGATATAGTGGTTAAGGCATTCAGCTAACCAAAGCTTGGTGGTTTGACCCCACCAAAAGCTTTGCAGAACAAAAGATGGAGCTGTCTGCTTCCATAAAGATTTACAGCCTTGGAAATACAAGGGGTTCTCTATGAGTTGGAATCGACTCCATGGCGGTGAGATTTTTTTGTCTTCCTTCCCCCCACATAGTGCCTAAGGCATTTGACTACTAACCAGAAGGTTGGCGGTTCAGATCCACTAGCCTCTCTGCAGAAGGAAGATGGGGAAATCTACTTCCATAAAGATTTACTGCCTTGGAAACCCAAGGGTAGTCTCTATGAGTCAAAATTGACTTGATGGCAGTGAGGGTTTTTTTTTTTTTTTTTTTTTTTTATACAAAAAGAAAGTACAAGAGAGTGGATTGAATACAGGGGCTTAAACAAAGCCATCAGTTCTTTTTCTTCTCTTCCAACTTTTTCCCCTTCTTATCTTATTATGTCAACTCTCTCTATAGGGAGGAAGGAATCGTTGCTGCCAGCACAAGACTCATAGTTTACAGCTTAACATTCCCATCAGAAAGTGAGAAGCTTTGTTCTTGATAGATCTGGGGGGGAAAATGCCCTGGGAAAGATTGACTGGACACTTCCAGTCTTGCAGCAACCCTGTGGCCCAGGAGGTAGAGGACAAAAAGTTGGAGCCAGAATTCATTTTTTCAAAACCATATGAAATGGATTCCCCAAAGGAGAAAATATGTCCTCTTTCTAGAAGGAAAGTAAAGGTACTGGACAGGAGAGAGAAAAAATAAATAAAAATTATAGATTACACTTATGGAAACATCATTTTTATTCATAAGCCATAGAACTATCCTACTGAAGTTTCAAGCTACAGTGATTAAATATACTGCCACTGAGTCTGTTTCAACTCATAGCGACCATCATTGGGTTTCCACGGCTGTAAATCTTTATGGAAGCAGATAGCCTCATCTTCCTCCCACAGAGCAGCTGGTGGGTTTGAACCACTGACCTTCTGCTTAGCAGCCAAATGCCTTACCTACTATGCCATCAGAGCTTCATGATTAAATACATAGGGAGCAACAAACATGGAGGGCTCTGAGGGCTACTTTCTCTTTTAATAGCTTAGAAGAGTGGTTCAGTATTTTGAGTTTACTCATCAGAATAACAGACTGATACCAGTTATGGGACTCTAGGAATTTCCATCTTCTGGCAAGGCCACTTCTAAGATCAGGAAGTCCCTTCGTAACTTAGTCAAATAGATTTTTCTAAGCCACATCAATATACATGTTTAAAGATTGAGGAGGGTGTGTTCTCCATCTAGTGGAGTACGGTGTATGTAGATATTCACTGTGAGGTGGGAAGACTTCAGGGCAAAGTGTGTCCTTTACTACTTCTCTGCTTTTAAGTTTTCTCCCAATAACCCTTATTTAATATCTGTGCCACATGGCACTTTGACTGACATGGTTTGAACATTTTCTTTCATGAAGTCTTCTTCTTTTTTTAATTTTTATTGTGATTTGGGTGAAAATTTACAGGACAAAATCACTTTCCATACAGCAGCTCACATACTTTGTCTCATGACATTGACTACACATTGACTATGCACAGCAGAATGAAACACTGCCAGGTCCAGTGACAGCCTTGGAGTTTTAGTCTATACTTGTCCCTGTCTCTCAGGTGTGTCTCTTGTAGACAGCATATTTATGGTTATGTTTTCTAATCCAGTCTGCAGTTTTCCATCTCTTGAGTGGTACATTTAATCCATTGACATTCAATGTAATTATTGACAAGTATGAATTGGTTGCTGTCATTTTGTTATGTGTTTTTCCATGGTGTTCCTGTTTTTTTTTTTTTTTTGGTTGTTGTTGTTATTGTTGTTCCATATAATTTTCTGTGCTGAGCTCATTATGTTTATGAATCATGTCATTGGTGGTCATTTTTGTACTTGTCCTCTTTTTGATTGTGATGTAAAGGTTTATAATTTTTCTTTGAGGTTACCCTGTGATTTATAATTTTCTCCCCGAGTTTACAACAGTCCGTTCTATCTTGCAACTCTCTTGACTTCCTCACCATTTAGAAGTTCTGTATCTACACTATTTTCCCCCTCTTTTTGGTCTGTAGTTGCCCTCATTTGCCAATTGATGTCTCTGGTTCCCTGGTTACGATCTTATAAGCTTATTATACTTTGGATACTTCCTTAGCCATGTTGGCTTCTGGGTTATGAAATCTTGTGTAGTAATGGTTGGTTGTTGTTTGCTCTTATTGGTTTTCTGTTCAAAGGACTCCCTTTAGTATCTCTTGTAAGGTAGGTCTGGTTTTAACAAATTCCCTTAGTTTCTGCTTATCTGGAAATCTCCTAATTTCCCCATCATATTTCAGGGACAGTTTTTTGGGGGGAGGGTGAAAATTTACAGAGAAGATTCACTTTCCATACAGCAGTTCACATACACTTTGTCTCATGACATTGACCACAGTTTACCACAATGCAACATCTCCCCTCCCACTTCCTCCCCA
>NW_006922284.1:650528-651088 GCF_000298275.1 Orycteropus afer afer
GAACAATCATGGGAGAAAGAAGGGCTGCTTATGCACAGGGAGACAGCTCAGGAGACAGGAGCCCATGGAGGGATGGACACTGGGAAGAGGTAACTCTGGGGAGGAAGTGGGAGGGGAGCTGTTGCATTGTGGTAAACTGTGGCCAATGACATGAGACAAAGTATATGTGAACTACTGTATGGAAAGTGAATTTGCTCCGTAAATCTTCACCCAAATCACAATTACAAAAAAAAAAAAAATAGAAAAAAAAATCAAAAAAGTAAAAGCATGAGGACAAAAAGACACAGCACAGAAACAGGAACAATTACTAAAAAAAGAAAAAAACTCCGCAATATCTGGTGATGGGGTAATATGAGAAAAGAGGTAGAGTAGCAGAATAATGAAGGAAAAAATGTGACAAATGCAAAAATAAAAACAAGGACTAGGGTTAACCACAAGAAAGAAAAATTGGGACTCAGGAACAGGGATGAGAGAAAAAGCTGAAAACTAGAACCTGGGAAGGAAAGAATAAAGAATAATAATAATAAAGACAAAAAAGGAATAATAACAATAGCAATAAT
>NW_006922284.1:652014-653911 GCF_000298275.1 Orycteropus afer afer
AGTGATACTGCCTCGGAAACCCAAGGAGGGGTCGCTATGAGTCGGGGCCGACTGGATGGCAAATAACAACAACAACAACATTAGTATTATGCCATTTTACAGGGTTTTTTTTCCTTCTAGTATAAGCCATCTACTGATATTTTCATAGTTCCAAAATATCCAGTTGTCTACAACCTTGTGATTAGTATACGTTTGTTAACTACTGATTTATTAAATATTTTCCATTTAGGGCCTTTTGAAAAATTGTCTTTTATGAGTTAGACAATAAATAAGGCATCATCACCTTTCATAAGAAAAGGGAATGAAATAATTGTGTCTAGAGATGTTTATTATAAGTATAATCTTAATTCAATAACATAGGATAAAAATAGACACTATTTACAAAATAAAACAATTTTTAGTGTACATCTTGTTATTTATAGTTCTAACATATGGCAGCATTGTACGTTGTAATATCATATGGCTTAGAAACTTTGTAGAAGATACTTAGGTACATTTTTCTATTCCATGATTGGTTGCAGATAATTACAAAGCTGCTAGAAAACACAAGAGCTTAGAGAAAATTCAATAAAGCATCTAGAATGAATTTCCAAAATAAAACTACAGGCATAATTTCAAAAATGTCATATATACAATGAGTGTTAGAACAATTTACAATAGAATGAAACACATTCATTTCTAATTTGTCACAGTGGGATCATAATCTAGATTTCAAAGAAATCTCATAAGAAAGTAGTTACAAAGAATTGAAAAGGGTAATACATGAACAAGGGCAGTGCATGGGGCAACACAGTGTAAGAAGACAGTTTATTACAGTAGAAAATATATAAATACAGTTTACACTCAGGTTTTAAAAAATTGGCAGCTAAAAATCTTATGGATGTGAGGGAATATTTTCTGATACCATGCAAGATGAATACCTCAGGTTGAAGCTCACTCAAAATACAACTGGGGAAGAGCTGCCTCTTCAGAGTAGAATTGACCTTAATGACTTGGAGGTAGTAAAGCTTTTGGGAACTTAATTTGGTGATGTGGCATGACTCAAAAAATGAGAAGAAATATATGCAAACATCCATTAATAATCATAAAGTGGAATGTAAGAAGTGTAAATCTAGGAAAATTGTAGGTCATCAAAAATGAAATGGAATGTATAAGGATCTTTATCTTAGATGTTGTTGTTGTTGTTGTTTGCCGTCGACTCAGCCCCGACTCATAGCGACCCCTCCTTGGGTTTCCGAGGCAGTATGGTATTGGTCATTCTGAATCAGAAAGTCATGTGGTCTACTGTGCTGGAAATGACAAATTGAAGAGAAATGGTGTCACATTCATTGTTAAAAAGAACAATTCATGATCTATCCTCAAATACAACATTGTCAGTTACAGGGTAATATCCATATGGCTACAAGGAAGTCCAGTTAATACAACTATTATTCAAATTTACTCATCAACTACTAAAGCCAAAGGTGAAGAAACTGAAGACTTTTACTAACTTCTTCAGTCTGAAATTGATTAAACATGCAGTCAAGATACATTGATGATTACTGGTGATTGGAAATGTGAAAGTGGGAAACAAAGATGAAGGATCTGTAGTTGGAAAACACCCCTGAGATACATAATAGAATTTCATTACTTACTCATTGCAAACACCTTTTCTCAACAACATAAATAGCAACTATACACATGAATCTCACCAAAAGGAATACACAGGAATCAAATTGAGTACATTTGTGGAAAGAGAAAATGGAGAAGCTCAATATCATCAGTCAGAACAGATCAGGGGCTGACTGTGGAGCAGACCCTCAATTGCTCATATGCAAGTTGAAGCTGCAAAAAATTAAAACAAGTCTACAAGAACCAAAATACAACCTTGAGTAAATGTCACCTGATTTTAGAGACC
>NW_006922284.1:654356-655299 GCF_000298275.1 Orycteropus afer afer
AACCATTGGTATAGAAAGAATAAGTCCAAGCTGCACTGAAGGCATTGTTGAAGAAACAAAGTTCCAGCGTCTGACAGAATACTAATTGAAATGTTTCAATAAATGGATGCAATATTGGAAGTGCTAACTCATGTATGCCAAAAAATCTGGAAGACAGCTACTTGGCCAACCAATAGGAAAAGATCAATATTTTCGCCCATTCCAAAGAAAGGTGAGCCAACAGAATGCAGAGATTATCAAACAATATCAGTATCACATGCAAGTAAAGGTTTGCTGAAAATATTCAAAAATAGTTGCAGCAGTACATAGAGAAAACCTGTCAGAAATTCAAGCCAGATTCAGAAGATAATGTGGAAAAATGGGTATCATCAATGATGTCAGATGGATCTTGGCTGAAAGCAGAGAATACCAGAAAAATGTTTACCTGTGTTTTATTGCCTATGCAAAGGCATTCAACTGGGTGGATCATAAAAAATTATGGATAATATTTCAAAGAATGGGAATTCCAGAACACTTAATTGTGTACACAAGGAACCTGTACATAGACCAAGAAGCAGTCATTCAAACAGAACAAAGGGATACCGCACAGTTTGAAATCAGGCATGGTGTGTATCAGAGTTGTATCCTTTCACCATACTTATTTGATCTGTATGCTGAGCAAATAATCTGCGAAGCTGTTACTGACAAAGAATATGACATAATGATTGGAGGAAGACTCATTTACAGCTTTGGATATGCAGATGACACAACTTTACTTGCTAAAAGTGAAGAGGACGTGAATGAATATCAAAGACTATAGCTTTCAGTATGGATTACAGCTTAACATAAAGAAAAGAAAAATCATAACTGAACCAATAAGCAATATTATAATAAACAGAGAAAAGATTGAAGTTGTTCAGTATTTCATTTAACTTTGATCCACAATCAATGCCCTTGGAAACAG
>NW_006922284.1:655970-663536 GCF_000298275.1 Orycteropus afer afer
AACAATGACAAGGCTACATGCAGGGTCCAAGCATGCCATAGGCTAGAGACCATTCCCAAAGCTGTTTTTTATATATGGGAAGCAGCCGCATACCCAAAGGCAGCTACTCAGCTGCTTCCAGTAGATTCCACCATGAAGTTGAGTACCATTCTCATCATGAGGTATACTACATCCATCTGCCCGGCCACTCAACCAGGACCAGCCAAGTTGATACACAAACATAACTACCACAGACATCATGGTTGGCAAGGTGGAGGATCAGCAAAAAAGAGGAAGACTCTCAACAAGATGGATTGACACAGTTGTAACAATGGGTTCAAACTTAACAAAGATTGTGGTGATGGTATTGGACCAGACCATTTTTCATTCTGTTGTACATAGGGTCCCTATGAGTTGGAACCAATTCAGTGAAACCCCAGGTTTCAACAAAAACACAAGGTGCTTGAAGGCATCCCAGGGTTCAACAAAAAACACACTCAGGTTTACAGTAGCTGTATTGAGCAGATTACCTATCCTCTTTGAAATGCAATCTCATCAGCAAAATGGGAATAATAATAAGATGCTCATGGATTTTTTACGTACATTTTTAAAAAACAGTGCCATTAAGTTGATTCCAACTTGTGGTGACCCCATTTGTGCCACAATAGAACTGTGCACCATAGAATTTTTATGGCTGTGACCTTTTGGAAGCAGATCACCCATTAACCCTTTGTGCCAACCAGGGACTCCTTTTGGTACACAAAAACAAAAACAAACAAACAAAAAACTCACTGCCATCGAGTTGATTCTGACTCACAGTGACCCCTATTGGATTTTCAAGGCTGTAAATCTTCATGGAAGCAAACTGCCTCATCTTCTGGGGTTCAGCTGGTAGGTTCAAACCACCAACCTTAGAGTTAGCAGCCAAATACTTTAAGCACTACACCACCAAAGCTCCTGTTTGGTACACTAGACACAAATACTTAGAGCATCTTTGTTGGGATTAGGTATAGACACCCCTGTAGGTGTGCCTGTACCCATAAGCATGCATCTTGCAGAGCAGGTGGAGTCTTTGTTCTCGTTAGAAGTGATGCTCCTCCCTCCAGACAGACTGCTGTGTGCTGCTGTGTGGAGCATATGATTCTTAGAAGATCTTGAAATTGATTGCATTCCCCTTTCTGCCTCTTGACTGGTTCTCTATATGAAGGCCTTGCCTTCCTGGTTTCTAAGGGTTCTGTTAATACCAACAGAAAAGTGAGAGGCAAATTAATAGTAATTCACTATTGAGCTCTACTGATCACAGACCAAAAGGAATAAATCTTACTTGGTTAATAAGAAAGGCTAAATAAGGAGCTTTGGTGGTGTAGTGGTTAAGGCATTCGGCTTCTAATCAAAAGGTCTGTGGTTCAAACCCACCAGCTGGTCTGTGGAAGAAAGACAAGGTCGTCTGCTTCCATGAAAATTTACAGCCTTGAGAACACAATGAAGGTCACTATGAGTCAAAATTGACTTGATTGCAGTGAAGATTTTGGTATCCAAGATTTATGACCTTTATGTTTTGATGTTGAGAAAGACTAAAAATAATTATTTTGTGAGTAAAACCATCTTGTCTTTATGGGGAGACTGCTTCCCAAAAGTTTTATTTGGAAAACTGGCTCTGTGAGATATGATTTAATTTTAGGTAAAGGTAAAAGAATAAATGGTTTTGGTAACAAGCCAAACAAGTGTGGACAATGCTGCAATGAATATTATACATTTTCTCAAAGACTTTAATATGATTACATATTTTGTGACTCTGTAATCAGGGATAAGTTGTTTACCAAAAAAAAAAAAAAAAATAGCAATGGAGAAAAAAAAATCTGTATCAGTCTGGGTTCAACCAGAGGGGGTGGGAATGGTAGGATATGGACATATATACAAACATACATATACTAGACTGCTGGAGAATGAACAAATCTGTCTTGGAGAAGGACATACAGTCAGAATGCTCCTTCAAAGCAAGAATGGCCAGACTTTGACTCTTGTACTTTGGTCATGTTGTCAGAAGGGACCAATCCCTGGAGAAGCCTATCATGCTTGATAAAGTAGAGGGTCAGTGAAAAAGGAGAAGACCCTCAAGGGGATGGATTGACACAGTCGCTGTGATGAGGGGCTCAAACATGGCAACAATTGTAAGGATGGTGCAGAATAGGACATGGTTTAGTTCTGTTCTACATAGTGTTACTATGAGTCAAAACTGACTCGATGGCACCTACCTAACAGCAACAATAATACACACACACACACACACACAACAGAAAATTGGTTTGCTCAGTTTGGGGAACTGGTTAAGCAATCTCTTTAAGGTTGTTTCTCCACATCTGATGCTGGAGCTTGATGTCCACAGGCCAACTGCAGGCAAGGAGGGAAGATCTTAAGCAAGCTAGAAACACATAAGCCTGGGTGGCTCAGGAGTCAGAAAACCCGGAGTGTTTAAGAAAGCAATTGCAAGTCCAGTTGCCGCTTCATGCCAGTGAAGTAAGGCAGCAGATAGAAGCATGTGCCATTTACAGAATGGCTGCTGTTTTTCTTCCACTCTCCAAGGACTACAAGAACTTTTTGAGAAAACAATAAACTATCAGCCTGTCCAAAAAAAAAATCAAACTGTCTCAACTGTGAATAAAAATCCAGATGCAATAAAAGAAATGATAAATTATACTGGCTAAAATGAACAAAAAATTGCATGGCAAATATGAAGGAAGGAGAGGAGGGAGGGAGAGAAGGAAAAAAAATAATGCAAAGTGAAAAGATAAATTGACTATCAGGGGGGAAATATTGCAATACATATTACAGGAAAGGATTTCTATTCCTAATAAATAAAGAAATCTAAAGACAGAGTTTAACAGTAACAAAAACAACATACAGGAAAAAAGGGAAAAAGAGATGAACAATGTTAAATTTTGAAAGAATTTTAAAGAGACATAAAATGGTTCTTGTTGTTACGTGCCATCAAGTCAGACCTGACTCATAGCAACCCCTCCTTGAGTTTCCGAGGTGGTATCAATACGGAAGTAGATTGCCCAACCTTCCTTCCGAGGAGTGGCTGGTGGGTTTGAACTGCCAGCCTTCTGGTTACCAGTCAAGTGCCTTAGGCACTATGCTACCAGAGCTCCCAAAATGGTTCTTAAACTTATGAAAAGATACTAAATTTCAGTTATGATGAAAATGTAAATATAAGCTACACATATACAATTTCTCCTATATCACTTTGCCAAAGAGTTGAGAGCTTGACTGCATCCGGTGTCGGCAGGGCTGTGGAGAACTGTTACACCCTGCTAGTGGGGAGGCATAATAGCACAATCCCAAGGGAGGGGGATTTGGCCAAATTTAATAAATGTACGTATGCTTTGACCCAGCAATTTAATAAATGTACTTATGCTTTGATACTTACCCTTTGACTCAACAGCCCCACATGCAGCCAGATGGGGCACTCCAAAAATGCCAGAAGAAGAGGAGGAGGATAAGGAGGGGAAAATGAAAGGAAAAAAAAGAAATCACCCATCTATTCATTACAGCATGTTTTTCCTTATTGAATAATACTGCAAACAATGTAATTCCCATACATAGGAGATGAAATCAATAATTTGTAGTACATGGATGTAGTGGAGTGCTTCACTGGAAGATTTATTTTAACTGATGTGTATTCCCAGGATACAAATTGTCAGGTGGGGATAAGACGCAAATACAAAGGAATATGTATAGTATACTGACTCTTGGGTTTAAAGAAGAAAAAAAAGAAGAACACAGATGTATATACAGGGATCTTCTTATTTGTGCAAAAAGAAAAAGGAAAAGGAAACCAGAAACTACCGAGACTTTCATTTCACAGGGAATGAAAGAGAAAGCAATCGGAGATTTGAGGATGGGGGACAAGTAAAACTCTGAGCATACCTTTTGCACAGTTTTAATTTTTGGAACCATATTGAAGTTTTAAGTTTTTGAAACATAAAATAAACTGAAACAAAATAAACAAGGATGTAAAAATGCCTGAAATATTATCCAAATCAAAACAAATGATCCTAACTCTATTTCAAATTAATACCATAAACACACTGAAGGAAAATACAAAAGCAAAACAAAATAACAAACCCAAAACTAACCCAATTAACTTTAGAACATATATTTTGACTATTAAATCTAACTCTAAAGATGAAAAAGAACAGCAAACAATTATTGGATTCTACTTAGTAGGTTTGTTTCTGCTGTGGTATGTGTTAGCAATTCTGAAACTATGTTCTGCATGTTCTAAGATTGAGCCAAAGAGTAAATATATTGTAGATAATGAAAGCCATGTTTATCACTATTGGAAAAGGGAGTTACAAATATGGAAAGGAGGACTAGAATGAATCATGTAGTGTTGAGTTAGAATTACAGGTAAATTCATGGCTTAAATATATAGAAGTAGATGTTCATATAGCTACAGGTACAGATACGTGTTACAAGTATAGATAGAGATACAGATATAGGCATCGACAGTTGAAAGGATCCAGAAGCAATGATATGCAGGTAGCAATGAGCACTCTTAGAGCCCAAAGTTTGGTTTATAATTAGCATTATTTACTAAAAACAATCTGGGCTTCTGTGAGAAACAGCAGATCCAGCTCTAGATCAGGTAGTGTATGAGATGAGCCAGGAACATATCGCTGCAGTGGAAGGTAGGAAGCACAAAAGAATGAGAAAGACATGACTGAATAACATGGAAAAGGAGTTTGAAAGGGCTCATTCTGGCCAAATCTTTGGCAATTTGAGCTGTAAAATTAATAATACCTGAATATAACCCATTGAATGACAGTCCTCAATGATGTAAATAAATAGTTGAAAAATAAATATATAAAGGCATTTTAAAACTCTTTGTAACAGTAGAATGTCACCTAATAAATGTCGAAGGAATGATAAAATCAGAAAGTCATTATCTTAGTAATTGGTTCAGAGAAGAATCAACAGTACATCCTAAAAACAGTGGATAAAAGTTTGACAAGGAAAAGCATATTTCCATACTCTCTAAGTATCTCTGCATAAATTATTCATTAATTACAAAGGGGAAGATATTATCTTAATAGTGGAAAACCTGGCAGACACCACTTTAACCAAGAAATAATATTAACATCACCACCAATGATCCAAAGAGCAGACATCGGGTGCCTCTTGATATGAGGTACTGAGAAGGACAACAGCATTGCTTCTATAATATTCCTGAAAAGCATGTATAACCTAAATATAAGCATAAGGAATTATTAGGCAAACCCACAATGAAAGTCTTCATTCTAAGTAACTGCTCTGTACTCTTCAAAAATGTCAAGGTCAAGAAAAACACAAAAAAAGAAAGCCTGAGGAATTGAGAAATGAAGACTAAATGCAGTATGTGATCCTTGATTGAATCCTAAACCAGGAATCATTATAGCAGCAAAAGCAAAAAGCTAAAAGGACATTATTAGGATAGTTGATGAAATCTGGATTTGAATTTTGGATTCAGTAATAGTAATTAATCAATTTTTAATTTAATGATTGTGATAAATGTATTATTTTTGTGGAAAATATTATTCTTGCTTTTAGGAAACACACTGTGAATATTAAGAGAGAAAAGTCTTATGTCTACAAGTAACACTTAAATGATCTGGGGGGGGGGAACAAGTGAAGGAGAGCAGAAGGCTAATGTCAAGTGCTGCAATGTGAAATCCTAATCCTTTATCCCTTTTCCATGAATGAGGCAATACTTATACCCATAGCCAGTGACTGAAAGAAAGGTTATGTCATAATGTGTATATTATTGTTGTTGTTGGTAGGTGCTATTAATTCAGTTCTGACTCATAGCAACCCTGTGTACAAGAGAACGAAACACTGCCAGGTCCTGTGCCATCCTCGCTGTCCTTGCTATGTTTCAGCCCATTGTTGCAGCCACTGTGTCCGTCCATCTTGTGGAGGACATTCCTCTTTTTCACTGACCTCTTTTTCACTTTACCAAGCACGACATCCTTCTCCAAAGAACATGAGATGAAGTCTTGCCATCTTTGCTTCTAAGGAGCATTCTGAATGTACTTCTTCCCAAATATATCTGTTTGCTTTTCCAGCAGTCCATGGCATATTCAGTATTCTTCACCAACATCATAACTCAAAGGCTTTGATTATTTCACAGTATGCATACACAGTGGCAGTTCCCGTAGGATAAGAATACTTATGGTCATTTACCCGTAGGCACATTGTGGAAAGGAGAATACTCAGAAATTCCAAAGGCCTTTAGTTACAAGATACGAGTTCATACTGATAATAAGGGCAGAAAAACAAAAACAACATCAGGACTCCTTATTAGAAAAGAGGTTATGAAGGCTAGATGATAGATGAAGTTCTGCCCTGAAACCATCTCACAGTAGACCCAGTGAGTCTGTGTTGCAACCATTTTTCCAATCCCTGAGTGCATAATTTGCACAAATACACTCAGCAGTTGTCAGCACACTCCTTTTAAGAATAAGTCATAATGGTAGTATAGGTCAAGTCTAAGTGCCTGAAATTGCCTTGCCCAACTAAAACAGCAATTCAGAAACAATACCATATGCAAAGTGGAATAACAGATATTAAGATCATGCTCAGAGAACTGAACAAGGTGGGGTCCTAGTCTAGCCATGCAAAAAATCTAATAGCATATGGTAGATCTCATTGAATTACTGTGGACTTCAAGAAATGATAGTCTCAATCACCGCAATATTGCCTGGTGTAGTATACTCCCTAGTTCATATTATCATGGTCCCTGGACGTTGTATGTGGCTACTGATAAGGAAAATACATTCATTTCAATCTCCAACAACATGAAAGAGCAGAAGTGATTTGCTTTCCTTTGAAGAAGTATGTATTCACAATCTTGCTCCAGAGCTATCATCATTCACTTGCTCTCTGTCACAGTTTAATTCTAGGCGACCTCAATCATCTGGCCATTCTGCAGAACATCACACTAGTCCAAATTGATAACATTGAACCTCTCTGACCATAACAGCAACAGTGATTCTTCATTACTGAATACTACTTGATCCACCAAGTCATAAAGTTGTGGGGTATGATATCAAGTTAATATATGTTGTAGCAGAAAACGACAAATAATCTGAATGTCATGGTAACACACATGCATGCAAGAAGGTAGAACATAAACCTTACAAAGATTCAGGATACTGCCACTTCAGTGATTTTTTTATATGCCAGAACATCCTCTTAAGATAAATATATTTTTGCAGTTTGCACATCTTACCACTAAGAAAAAAGGCCTTTTCAGATTTTGCAGACAACTTATAAGATGTATGCAAATGCTGAAATGACTTAGAAGGCTGGTAGTTTTGAATAGGGCCCAGAACAAAAGAATACTCTGCAACTGTTGCAGGCTGTGATACATGGTGGAAACCAAGTTTTATATGTAGCAATATATAAGAATTCCATATAGAGACACAGTGGAGACTCCAAGGGTTCAGGAGCAGGAACATGCCATATAGAGCACAGAACTATTTATCATTCTAAAAGCAACTCCTAGCATGTTGTTGGGCCCTGGTAGAAATGGATATCTAACCA
>NW_006922284.1:663636-667457 GCF_000298275.1 Orycteropus afer afer
ACACACACACACACACACACACACACATTAAGGATGGACCAGTCTGGTCTGGAAGGTTACAAGCAAGGTACTCTAACAAGTAGCACAGACCTATTTAATATCTACTGCTGTTGCACTAAGGCATCTCCTTCAGTTCATACCATAGCATTATGGGAAATTGCCTGGTTTACAGAAGAGTTGGCTCAATATGTTGGTGCAAACAGAAAATGAACTTCTGTTACATTATAGCCTAACTTGAAGGTGGCCCTTAAAGATAGTGGTGAGATGAACTTCTCTCCATGGGCATAGATTCAGACAGTACAAGTGGTCATCAACAGATGTGGTGGGAGCAACAACCTGAGGTTAGAATGTGCACAGAATTCTGTGCAATGACAGATAGTTTGGCTGGTTGGAAAAGGGCCTTGAAGGAGCATAAATGAATAATCATGGACAAAGAGATGTGAGGAAGAACGTATGAGTGGACCTCACTGGGTGGTCACAAAGTAGGCAGATCATGTATGAACCATTGCATAGACACTGAGAAAACAGATGGTAAGTTGAACCATCCACTACAGTTCAGTTAATCTCTGCTCCAACCCTCTTCAGAGCTTGCACAATGGAGCTACAAACCAAGTAACCATGGTGCGAGGGATGCAGGCTACATGCAGATCTAAGTGCATGGGCTTCCACTCTGGTGTAGCTACTGTTTCTGCTGAGTATCTGATCTATCATCAGTTGAGACAGTGAATGGATCTCATTATGGTATCCCTCCAGAAACTAACCAGTTACTTGGTGGCAAGTTGATAAGACTGGCTCTCTTTCACTCCAGAGGCATTATTAGGATTGATATGTATTTTTTATCTGGATTTTTCTTTCTTTCCCTCAGTGCCTTGGCCAGGACCCCAAGCCAAGGGTTCGGATAACATTGCCTTGGGTGAAAGATATAATTTACAGGAAAGGCAAATATGACCTTAAAGATAGTGGTGAGGTGAAATTCTCTTAATGGGCATAGATTCAGACAGTACAACTGGTCATCAACAGATGTGATGGGAGCAGCATGTAAAATGGCATAACGAAGTGGTTTTAAAGAACATAAATTTATTTTCTCACAGTTCTAGAGGTTTAGATGTACAAATGAGGACATCAGCTGTGTCAATGCCTTCTGAGAGTTCTGAGAGAGGAACTGTTCCATGCCCCTCTCCTAGCTTTTAGTGGCTGCTGGCAATACTTGGCTTATAGGTGTATTTTCACATGGTGTCTGTCTTCCTCCTGTGTGTGACTCTGTTTCTGTATCTATTCTCCCCTTTCATAAGACACTACTGCAGATAGAATAGGATTAAGATCCATATTACTCCTTTCTTCTTGTTGTTATGTGCCGTTGAGTCAGCCCCAACTCATAGCGAACCCTCCTTGGGTTGCCTAGGCAGTATCACAATGGAAGTAGATTGCCCAGTCTTCCTTCCGAGGAGTGGCTATGGGTTTGAACCGCCAGCCTTCTGGTTAGCAGTCAAGTGCCTTAGGCACTATGCTACCACAATACTCCTTTATGACCTCGTTAACATAACTTATAAGATCTTCAAAAAAGACTCTTTCTCTAAATAAGGCTAAATAAGGTCACATTCACAGGTGTAGCTCTTCAGCTTATCTCTTTCATGAACACAATTCAATACATAACATTTGTTGTCTACCAAAGTTGAAGATACACATGCCAAACTAGTCTACTCTTACATCTCTACCAAAAAAAAGTACAGGCACATACTACCCAAGCAACTTCTAAAAAAATATGCACTTAGCATAATTTCTTGTAATATCCCAAACTGAAAATAATCTAAAAGTCATTCAAAAGTAAATGGATAAGTAAACTGTTGTAGAGTCAAACATGAAAAAGAAATTGAAGTTGTCAATGACTTGATTCTACTCAGATTGCAATCTATTCAATCAACAATATCCATGGAAGGAGCTGTCAGGAAATCATATTATATATTGCATTGGGCAAATCAGCGGCAAAAGACCTCTTTAAAGCCTTCTCAAGCAAAGATGTCATTTTGATTACTAAGGTGCACCTGACCCAAGCCATAGTCTTTTCAATCACCACAAATGTATGTGAAAGCTGGACAATGAAAGAGGAAGACAAAGAAAAGTTGATGCATTTGAATTGTGGTGTTAGCAAGGAATACTGAATAAACTGTAGACTCCTGGAAGAGTAAACAAATCAGTCTTAGAAGAAATACAACCAGAATGTTCCTTATAAGCGAGGCTGGAGAGACTTCAACTCACTTTCTTTGGACATGTCATTAGGAAAGACCAATAGCTAGAAAACAACATCATGGTTGGTGAATTGGAGGGTTAGCAAAGGCAAGTTAGGCCCTCAGTGTGATGGATTGACACAGTGGCCAAAACAATGGACTTCAACATAGCAGCGATCGTGCAGATGGCTCAGAACTGGGCAGCAGTTCCTTCTACTATATACATAAAGTTGCTATGAGAAGGAAGTGACTTGGTGGCCACTCCCAGTAGGAGCAACAGAATCAAACAATGAAATACTATGAAGCAATATGAATGAATTAAAGCTACATGCATAATTCCCATAAACATAATGCTAAACAGAAGAACATAGACACTTCTTTTAGATAATCTCATTCATGTAATATAAAAAAAGGCATACATGAAGCCATAATGTTTAGGGATGCATGCTTATAAGGTAAACAATAAAAAATAAAAGGATATAACTATGATGAAATCCAGGTTACTTATTATATTTTGAGAAAAGAAGTAGTAATCATAGTAGGATATGAGGGAAGTTTCTAGGTCGGTGGCCTTGTTTTATTCCTTGATCTTGAGGGTCTTTGACAAGAAGTTCACTTTATGAACTGTGTTTTCTTGTTTGTACATTTGTTTTCAATCTATATTATAGGTCACAATGAAATGAAATTAAAATTCAAAATAATTGGTTAAAATAATCATGTAATTCTCTAATATTTTGGGGTCATCTAATTATAGGGGAACACTTTTGCTACCAAGTGGAATATAGAATTATAGGAGAGTGCCCATCTGACAAGAGCAAGAGTCATAGAAGGAGCTGCGAGGTAGGAGCTGGGATCAGAGAGGAAGAAGCTACCTTGTGGGAGTTGCAACCAAAGAGTTGATGTAGATACTGGTAAAGATACCTCCAGAAAGAAAGAGAGAGGAGAAGACAACCATTAGCTTTGCCTCTCCAATCTCCAGCCAGTGCCTCCCATGCACCAAGCCAAACAAACAAACAAACAACAACAAAAGAAAAAACACAATTTGACAGGAATCTGGGAAATGTGATTTGAAGGAGTCATCCCTCTGTGATCTGTGATTAGAGCTGAGCATGGAAAACGTTAGGGAATGGATTTCAAATCAAAGAGAAAAATGATAAAAACACAGAGCTAGCTTTCTACTCTACCTCAAATAAACCCTCCCACCCAACCCGCCAAGTAGATGGTGAGTAGAAAATATATGATGTACTTTAGCAGGTTCATGTTAGGATAATTTATTTTAAAATGTTTTATTTATTATTTGTTTCCCAAGAAAATAAATATGAATACATGCCCACTTGCTCTTTCAGTTACTAGAAGTGTAAATAAGTCTCCGTGGAAGGAAGACTGGGCAATCTACTTCCGTAAACATTTACCGCCTAGGAAACCCAAAGGGGGTCGCTATGTGTCGGAATCGACTCAATGGCAGTGAATTTTTTTTCTTTTTTGTGCACTGAAAGGATAAGCGAGCAAGATGAAATTTAGGAGGCACAGAGAGATATGTTATCTTGTTGTTGCTGTTGTTGTTAGGTGCTGTGGAGTCATTTCCAACTCACAGTG
>NW_006922284.1:669747-670487 GCF_000298275.1 Orycteropus afer afer
TAACACATCCTGATTGCATGTTTGGTCAATTTCAGACTGTAGAAGCTGATAAAATTCTTCAATTTCCTCTTGTGTGGCTTTGGTGGTTGGGGCATAAATTTGAATAACAGTCATATTAATGGGTCTTCCTTATAGGCAGTATAGGACTGATTAAAAGGCATAATGTGGAGAAGTGTCTAAAAATAAGGCTATGTCTTAGTATTGCCTGTTAATGCTGATAAGGGACATTGATTTGAATGATAATTCCAATTGTTGGTTTTGCTAATGTCTGATTAGTGCTTTCAGAAATCAGGTCTTTTGTTATTTAAAGTAGCAGCTTATAATTGGGGGCGGGGAATTCACGTTTGAAACAAAAGAATTGATTTCTAATTCTAGGTGGTTGGGAAAAAATAGATAGCACCAAGAAATTCAAGACGAAAGAGAAAAAAAGCTATGAAAGACAAATACAAGAGAAATGAGAAAATATCAAGCTGGTATTTCATTAGAATACACAAGCGATAGAAAGTTGGTGTTTTCCTTCCTATTCTTTATTTTAAATTTTAATATTTTTTACCCAAACATATACATATAACCTAGAAAGGGTATTATCAGGCATTGCTGTGAAAAATCAGCATCTTCATTTCCTTACAATCCTAGCCAGTGCTATCCCGTAGAACATTCTGCGATGGTGGACTAGTTCTTTATCTGCTCTATATAGTGGCTAAGACACTTGCCTGCTAACCAGACGGCTGGCGGTTCAA
>NW_006922284.1:671557-673810 GCF_000298275.1 Orycteropus afer afer
CAGAGCTCCTCCCATAAAGATTATAGTCTAGTAAACCCAATGGGTAGCTCTACTCTGTCACACAGGGTTGCTATGAGTCAAATATCAACCATATGTCACCTAACAACAACATAAAGCTGTCTATGACAAAGAGTAGGAACTGAAAAAATATGTTTTGGTAGTATTTTCAAGAGCTCAAAAAACCCCATTATGATCTATAGTGCAAAACTGAAATCAAAACAAAGCTAAAAGACACAATTTGCTTTTTTCATTCATTCAGAAGTGGTCCTGTTGCTTCTCACCACCTCCACTGCTGCCACTCTGGTACAATCATCATCTCTTGTCTGGATTATTGTCATAAGCTCCAAATTGGTGTTCCTGATTCCCTACTTGTCTCCTTACAGTCTATTCTCAAGACTGTAGCCAGTGTGATCGTTTTAAAACAAAAGTCAGATCATGTCACTACTCTGCTTAAACTCTCCATCAACTCTCCTTTTTATTCCAAGTAAAACTCCGGTTTTCACAATGGCCCTACATGGTCTGCATCTCCCATTTCTGAAATCTTCTATTTCTCTACTCCTTGTTCGTTCTGCCCTAACCACATTGGCTCCTTTACTGTTACTCATAGGAATGAGGCACCCTCTTGGCTTAGGGTTTGTGCTAGCTATTTCTTCAGCCTACATTGCCAGCCTTCCTCATGGCTGTCTCCTCCACTTCGTTTGAGTTTTTGCTTAAATCTCACCTTCTCAAAAGGGCCTCCTCTGACGTCTCTATTGAATACTATCCTAAGCAAGCCACAGCCCATTCGATTTTCCTAACCCTGTTCTATTTGGTTTCCTTTTTTTTTCTTCCCTGCAGTTGTTGTTGTTGTTGTTGTTATGTGCCGTCGAGTCAAACCCGACTCATAGCGACCCCTCCTTGGGTTTCCGAGGCAGTATCACTACGGAAGTAGGATTGCCCAACCTTCCTTCCGAGGAGTGGCTGGTGGGTTTGAACCACCAGCCTTCTGGTTAGCAGTCAAATGCCTTAGGCACCATGCCACCAGAGGTCCACACACATACAAACACACACACACACACACACACACACACACACACGCATTGATATGTGTAGAATGATTTTAATGAATTAAACTTTTGCGAGTAAATATATTTGATTGTTAATGTGACATGAAAATTGCTAAGTCAGAATTTTCTAAATGAAATGTAAAGTTTCTTTAGTGGATGTTAATATGTTTCAAAGTGTTTTAATAGTGATATAAACTCCTAGATGTGTTCAATTGGGCTGAAATAATGATATTAGAGAAAATTCTAATTTTCTTGACGCCCAAGCCCTTCCATCTGTAATTTTAATATTTACGGCACTTCATTAAAATGCATGTTGTATTTAATTTTCCAGGAAATTTCAGAGCATAAAAGAAGAATGTATATTCAAAGCAATTTCCAGTTAAACTAGTTGAAACTTTTTAATATAAGGCAATAGAGCCCATGTTTTTTCTAGATGGGAGATTGGTTTTGGCATGCTTGCGTGGGTCAGAGTAGCACAGAATAAATAGTCAGAGTACCTTTAACCTTTGCTCAGTGGGCCTGTTTCCTAAACCTTTTTATCACATTCTGTGTCTTCTCTAAGTTGCCAATATTGATTTCAAAACCCCAAAGTAGATATAGCATTCTCATAACACTTGACCACTGATGACAGCTGTAGGAGGAAAGCTTGCCATTTTTAGAGCCTCTGCTTCAGTGTACACATATTTTCATCTCTCCTTTCTTAAAAGAATTATATCGTTGACAAATTTAACTTTGAGTCCATAATAAGACTTAGATTTATTTTTTTCTTGCAACTTCCTTCAAAGCTGGTTATTTCTGATTTTGTAGTCATGGAAATCATGTTTTATCCTTAAAATTATCCTGTACTTATCAATGTTAAATTTAGCATTTTTTTTTCTCTTTGTACTTATGAAGGTCAGTTTTCCCTCTTTTCTTGTTGGAGAGGCTGTTTGACAACCTTGTCAAAGCTTGTGTTTCCCAAAACATTAATATTCCATCTCTATTTCTACCTGATTTTAAATACTTTGAAGATAACGCCCCCCCCAAAAAAAAAAGCTCACTGCCATCAAGTCAATTTGACTCACAGTGACCTCTCTTTGGGTTTCTGAGGTGGCATCTCTATGGAAGTAGATTGCCCGATCTTCCATCTGAGGAGCGGCTGGTGGGTTTGAGCCACCAGCCTTCTGGTTAGCAGTCAAATGCCTTAGGCACTATGCCACCAGAGCTC
>NW_006922284.1:674165-674950 GCF_000298275.1 Orycteropus afer afer
TGCACATGCTCTTCCTTCTCCCCAAAAAGTCTTTCACCCATTTCTGCCTGGCTCAGTCCTAGAAATCTTCTCAGATTCAGTTCAAATGTTCCCTCCTCACCATGACTCAGAGTGGGGCTGTGTCTGTGGTTAAGATATCAGGTTCTGTAATCAAATTGCTGGGGTTGTTTACTCTCAGGAAAGTTATTTAATCTCTTTGTCACTCAATTTCCTCAACTGTAAAGTATGGAAATTAATAACATCACTTCATAGGTTTGTTGTGAGAATTATAATACATACAGAGTTGGGAATAGTACCTGACTCATAGTGAGTACTCAATAAATGCTTTGATTAATAGTATAATAGAGATACTGACATTGCTATTTTGTCATCTTTCTGGTCTCTCAAGCAGAGTTTAGAATTGCATTTTTGCAGTTTAACATTTATTTTTAAGTATTTTTACCACCTGTTCAAAACCATGAGCTGACTGAGGACAGATATATTCAGTCATGTGCTAGACCCAGCACAGTGTTAATATTCAATACTGCAATAAATATCATTTGAAATGATTGAATGAATGACAGAAATCTATTTTTAATGAAATGATCAACACCTCTAATGATCAATTCCTAATACTTGCCCAAGGAATTTCATGAAAATTTTAAAGTATTAAACTCATATAGCTATGTTGATAGTCATCATTTATCAATGTCAGGAACAGTGTTACTCATAGATCTTAATACAATGTTTTCTCAAGACTCATTCTATGAAATAAATATCATTAAGGCATGAAGAATATGAGATAC
>NW_006922284.1:693209-697054 GCF_000298275.1 Orycteropus afer afer
AATTTGATGGCAACTTTTTTTTTTTTTTTTTAGCTCATAGCTGTTGTTAGATGCTGTGATAGTTGGAGCTGTGTGTCAACTTGGCTCGACCCCAGTTCTGTGTGGTTGTTCCCAGGATGGAATCAGATGACTGTGTTCTGAGTGGCCAATCTGCCCAAGGGGAGTTTCCCTAGGGGTGTGGCCTGCTTCCAGGATATCCAGGTGCATCCTGGGAAGAGAGACATTCTTTGAGGAATTGGGACCCTGGTGTGCTGACTACAACCTTCCGTGAGTGAGCAGCCCACCGCTCAGCCTGGAGATCTTGGATTCGTCTTTTGTTGGAGTCAACAACCTGTGTACTGCCTGCCAGCCTTGATTTTCTCAGCCCCCTGCACTTGCAGAAGCTAAGGCTGCCACCAGCCCGACGTTTCCTCCCGGGACTTTGGACTTGCCGGCTTCTATATGTTTGTGAGCCATTTTCCTAAGATAATTTTTTTTTTTCTCTCTCTCTCTCTATATATATACGTTTTGCTGGTTTTTGTGTTTCTCTAGAGAACCCAATCTAACACACCATCTATGTACTGTTACCCAGCCAAATTATCTGCTTGACTTGATTTTTGCATGGTACTGTTTGAGGTTTTCATTACTATGTTCTTTCCAGCTTTGGGCATATGCCACCCAGGGTGAACACACAACTTCAAGTGCCACCAATGACAATGAGGTCTAGGAAATTGCACTAGCTCAAGTCATGAACTACCTAGCCTGTGGGATTGGCTGACTCCCTTCATATTTGACCATAACTTGGGTTATTCTTGCTATAGCTTTCGTCAGAATATATTTCATGCAGCTTAAAAAATGATAAAATATAAAATAAAATAGCTTATGAATAAGGTGAACTCCAAATTTAAAGAAAACACTGACTGCTTTATAAAATAGAGCTATCCTTCTGTTCTTAGCTTTCAAGCAACCAGTCAGTAGGAGAAATAGTCAATTACTCAGGTAATACTGTCCATACATTAGAAACAGAACAACTGCTTCTGGGAAGTACACCTAGTCATGTAACTCAAAATAGTCAGGATCTCCCTAATGTTAGTTCAGATCATCTGAGAAGCAGACACTAGGAAAGGTTTATGTAAGAGAGAGATTTATTTGGAGAAATGCCTATGAATGGATGGAGAACTGAAAGAAACTAGGAGAGTTTTCATACTACAATGTACGTTAAAGGCCTGTGGTGGAGAGGTGGGGGGAAGGAAAGTTGGGTAGGAAGTCTCAGACTGCACTGCAGTTTTTAAAAAGTTTCAGCAAGGCTGATGGGGAATCCTTGAGTGAAATTTGCTCATTGGAAAGGTCCTGCGTCTTGCAGCAATATGCCTACCTTAGTGTCTCTTCTGTGCATCATCATTGGTTTAGGAGCAACCAGTGGGACGTGCAGTGATGGATTCAGAGTTTAACAGCCACGACCATGGCTACCACACCCAACTTTTGTGATTCTGGGTATTAAATATAAGTTATTTACCTGGGCTAAGCCTGAAACTTTATGTGCCTTGGAAACTGACACTTCCCAATTATTTTAACGTTCATGGCCAGCTGGACTTGCCCTTTCTCATATTATATTGGCTACGAGCTTTATAAATATTGAAATATGAGAAGTCTTGCCCCTTGGACCTGGCTTTATAGGGAAGATTACAGACATGGCAACAATGAAATTTAAGGTGGAAGAAAATGCATACTTAGTAAACGTATAAACAATGTATAGTAGTGAAACAGGGAGGGATGGGAGATTTCACAAAGAGTGGGCATCTCCCTAAACACTTTACAGGTGAACAGAGTTCCAATGCCGATTGATTGAGCCTCAGAAACCCAAGGAGGGGTCGCTATGAGTCGGGGCCGACTCGATGGCACATAACAACAATACTTATGTGGTAGTATTTCATTGTCATTTTAATTTGCATTTCCATAATGACTAATGGAGGAGCTCTGGTAGTGTAGTATCTAAGGCACTTGACTGCTAACCAGAAGGCTGGCAGTTCAAACCCACCAGCCACTCCTTGGAAGGAAGGTTAGGCAATCTACTTCCGTAGTGATACCGCCTCCAAAACCCAAGGAGGGGTCACGATGAGGCGGTCCGACTCGACGGCACATAACAAAAACAATGACTAATGGTGTTGACTAATGAGTCATGTTTTTATTTGCCTTCTGTGTATCTTCTTTGGTGAAATTTTGCTTTAGAATTTTTCTAGTATAGATATTAAAGTTATCACAATCTTCTCCTGACCTTTGTGCTACTGTTGTCTACACATCCTTTATAAATGCCACGACCCATCATTGTTTTTGTTTAAACGTTCAATTATCTTTTAAAGTGATCTGGAAAAAAAGAGAAGATAATTTTATATTTACTCACATATTTACCAATTCTGGTATTACACATTCTTTTCGTAGCTGTAGAGTTCTATCTGCTATCATTTTCCTTGTGCTCTGACATTTCAGGTCTGCAAGTGATGAATCCATTTACTTTTTGTATGTCTAAACAAATCTTTATTTCATTTGAACGTTTGAAAGCTATTTTGCTTAATACAATATTCAAAGTTGATAGTTATTTTCTTTTGGTTCTTTAAGATGTTGATCCACTGTCTTCTGTTTTACATTGTTCCCAACAAAAAGTTGGGTGTACTTCTTATATCTGTTCCTACCTGTGTAATGTGTGTTCCACCCCACCCCTACCCCCCACCTCCAGCTGCTTATAAGATTTTTTTTCTTTTTCACTGGTTTTAATAAAATATTATACGTGCCTCAGTGAAGATCTTTTCATGTTTCTCTCTTTTGGAGTTTGATCCTTTTTATCCTTTGTTAGGCAAGGCAAGAAAAACCTTTAGTCTAGGGCAAATTTTCCCCCTAATTTATATAATACCCTTCTGAAGAGTCTACTTAATACCACATATATTGTAATGCAGTATTAATTTTATACTCTGGTTGGTGGAGATACCAATTATTTCTGGCTCCATTTGAGTCCTGGAGACTTTTCCACCTGCTCCTTTCAGGTGATTCTTCCCTGGCTTTAGGTCGCCTCCCCACACATGTTCTTATCAGTACTCAGATGAAGCTAGGGAAAGGGGACTTGTTCTCGTTGCAATTCTCTTTCCCTTATTCTTCCCTGTGAACTCTAGCTTCCTTGTCCTCCCCAAACTCCAAATTCATCTCTTCAACTCAGAGACACTATTGGGCTCTCCTTGGGTTTTCCCACCCTGTGCTCTGGTGGCATAGTGACTAAGGCATTAGACTGCTAACCAGAAGGCTGGTGGTTCAAACCCACCAGGCACTCCTCAGAAGGAAGGTTGGGCAATCTACTTCCATAGTGATACTGCCTCGGAAACCCAAGGAGGGGTCACTATGTGTCAGAACCAACTCGATGGCAGTGAGTGGGTATGAGTGTGCTAAAACTTTGTTCAGGTAGTACATTGGGATGATTATATGGCTCACCTTATTTGTTTCCTTCCTTTCAAAGATGATTGTCCTGTACTGCCTGTTGTCCAATATCTAAAAATTGTGTGTCACTCCTCAGAAGGAAGATGGGGTAATCTACTTCCTTAATGATACTGTCTCAGAAACCCAAGGAGGGGTTGCTATGAGTTGGGTGTGACTCGACGGCACATAACAACAACAACAACAAACATATTTTTTTCCAGTCCTAATTGTTTAAGGCAAAAAGGCAAACCTAACCCATGTTTCTCCATCTTGACTAAAAGCTTGCTTTTTTGTTTTTATTTTTCTTCATTCTTCTCTGTAGCATTTGCATACTTACTTAGTAGAAGAAAGAATTACCAGTATTCAGGGCCTTGCATAGGCAAGAGGTCTGGACAACAGTAAAA
>NW_006922284.1:697345-700891 GCF_000298275.1 Orycteropus afer afer
TCCAGGGAATTGAAAATATTTAAAACTACATTGGACTAAAAACTTAAAAAATTAATTTCCAAATGAGATCTCCTATTGAATACTTGCTTCTGAGCAGTATATTATCACATAAGAATATTATTGGAGAGTTATTGACTTTAATATTTAAATAATCCAATTTTCAGAAAATTCAGTAAATATTTCCTTAGCCATATAGTTGTTTGTGCCATTTGAATAAGACAATTGTATAAACTTTCACTTTTATGAATATATGAGTGTGTATATTTCTATGTGTGTGTAAATATGTATAATAATTATTAATGCAATAAATGCCTGTCTGTTTATTAGCCTTACATGAAATAGGAAAAATAATTTTTAAGGCTTTTTGGAGTAAGTAAAACTAAAGTTTGGATAGACATATTCTATAGAATTTCTCTCTCATGAAATGTATATGTCTCTCTCAACAGTCTATTTCAATCAATATTTAGGTGATATAATTCATATTTCTTCTAAACTCAATATTATCTTTCAAATTTTTAACAAAAAATATTTGCATGGCAAGTTTTGAATTATTTTCCAGTTATAATTGGTATACCATCAGAATCACATGTAATCATTTTGAAAAAACATACAGTTTTAATAAAGGTCATGTAAAACTTGGATGTTGCAGATGCTAAGAAATGCATTACATCATTACTCAGAGAGCATCATTGTTTATTAACTACTGTATTAATTATTTTTAACCAGAAAATAATGTTTTAACTATTTTATCTTTTAATATTACGGTTTTCTATTTTTATGTAGAGGTTTTACTGTACTTCTGTTGCACTTTAAAACTATTTTAGGTTTTGGGATGATAAGAAATATTTTCTATTTCCCATTTCAAATCATGGGAATAAAGTTCTAATGAACAGTTTTTCACAGAACCTCTCATTTCAGAAATGGATTACTGATTTTAAGTGGAAGATAGCTGTATTACTTAATAGAAGAAAGAATTACCAGTATCCAGGGCCTTGTAAAGGCAGGAGATCTGGACAACAGTAACAATTGTACTGCTTTCAACATGGATTTTGTGAAAAAAAAGCTATCTTTTCTCTTTTTTTCCTACAAAATTATTTTACAGATATAATTTTTTAAGTGTGGGGTGTGTGTGTGTGTGTGTGTTTAAAGAGCTATTCTTATTTTTATACTCTCTCTTGTTTCAAGAAATGTATCTGAGGTGATGCTGGGGAAACCAGAAACCAAGAGTGATAAAATACTCTCACTGACCTTTGTTAATTTCACTAGTTTAGTAAATATCCCTCACCTGCCCCCATCTCCATTCCTACCCCGCAAGACTTACAAAGTAAGCAGGATATGGAGAAAGGTCCTGAGTCATTTATCCTGTTTTCTCTACAGATCTGTTTGAATGATCCATTTAGGAAAGATGAAGATCCAAGATGACTTAATCATATGGTACAATCTCACCTTTTTATTCATTTCCCCTTATCTGAGGAAAAGGAGAAAATAAGGGTACACAGTAGCTAATTTGAAATCCATAGTTGAATGGTACTGTAATATAAACATTAAAATATTCTGGAATTAGAATAGAAAAACATTACCCTCTCCAGAGCCCATTGGCTTTTGCCCCCATTTTGGATGCACATTGTTCATTTATTATGTTTAAGATATACAGACAGATAGATATAGATATAGATACACAATATTAGTGATTAATATACATACAATATAGTTACAAAATAAAAAAAATAGTTATAAAACTATTAAATAATGTATAAATTGTAAAGAGTAAAACATGATGCCACATGCTATCTTTCTGGATGCAATAAAATAACAATAATTATAAAATTCCTTGTATCTATGTTATTTTCTATACTTTCATTCCCAATTAAACTCTGAGCACATTGAGTTACTGGTGTTTGGTTTTTGTGATATGATACCAAACATAGGAAGTACTTAGTATTTTTATTTTGAAGAACTATTGATTTGATTGTGGAGAAGCTAATTAGGAAATCTCTACCAAAAAGGTCAGCAGTTTGAACCCATCAGCTGCTCCATAGGAGAAGAATAAAGTGATCTGCTTCCATAAAGATTTACAGCTTTGGAAATCCTATGGAATTGCTATGAGTCAGAATCGACACAATGGCAATGGGTTTGGGTTTGTGATTTTGTTTAACCCCATAAAAACATCCCAGCTCCCATCCTTAATGTTATCTCTGCCCAGAGCACTCACCCTAACAATCTTCACTTGCTTAGTTCCCTCAGTTCACTTTTTCTGATCAATACTTCTGCCTCAGAGAGGCTTTCACTGGTCACCATAAAATTGCACCCATTACACACTAGCCCATGAACCTACTTTACTTTTCTTCTCAGAACTTACACCTACTTGAGTACATGATGTATTCGTGTGTGTGTGTGTGTGTGTGCAGATAGCACATATTTGTGCAACACAAACACATGCAAAGTTAATGTGTTGTCCATCTCTTCCATTAGAATAAAGGATCTTTCATGGTCAGAACAGTTTTTGATGACTACTTTATCCCCACAACATAGAAGAGGGAAGGACATGAGGGAGATATTCAATTAATATTTGAATGAATTAATAGATGAACTAAGAAGTAAATGATATACTTCATTATGAGAAACTTCATCATCAAGACTCTCAATAATATTGGACATAGCTGTTTTTGGGGATAAGGCAGAATATCTGATCAGAAAACTTTCTGTTAAAAAATCACCTAGATGTACTGGATAAATATGACCAACAAGTATTTAATTACATAACTAAACTCTCTGGAAGGTAAAGGAAATTGCTAGAAGCTATAAAAAAATTTTAAAAAAGAAAGAAGAAGAGAAAGCTGGAAAGCAAAATGATAAAACAAAGCTGAAACTACAGCCATTTGGGAGGCTCTTTGCCTTTTCAGTATCCAAGAGATGTACACTTTCACAACTGGATAGAGAGAAGGAGGGTAGGTGGAATGGGTAAGACACCATACAAAGTCAGATCATATCCTCAGTGAAACATTGGACAAAAACCAACCTTTGGCAAGGGCCAATACTATATAAATTTAGCTATCTAGCTTGGGTTCTGAGGAAAAAAATAAAAATGTTCTTCTTAGATTGTATAATTCCTGTCCTCACTTGTGATGTAAGTTTTGTTTCTGCTACCTACATAGTCCATAAAATTCCATGCTAAAATCAACTCAAAGGCATTCTGACTTGCTAGCAACTTGGGCCACCTAACAGAGGTAAGTGCACTGCCTTTTTGGAAGAAAGTAATCTCAAAATAAGAATTTACAGGCTCTCTTCATATAAAGATTCCCTGAACTGAAGCTCAGAATTCAAAATTACACAGCAACAGAAGAAACAAGTTACCGTAAGCAAGAGTGAAGGAGGGAGACAGATTGTAATGATTAAAACATTATATATTACACATTGGGAGCTCTGGTAGCATAGTGGCTAAGGCACTTGACTGCTAACCAGAAGGCTGGCTGTTCAAACCTACCAGCCACTCCTCGGAAGGAAGGTTGGGCAATCCTACTTCCGTAGTGATACTGCCTCGGAAAC
>NW_006922284.1:701309-703693 GCF_000298275.1 Orycteropus afer afer
TTGAACCACCAACCTTCTGGTTAGCAATCAAATGCCTTAGGCATTATGTTATGATTTGTATTTCAACAAAACTAATTTCAAAGGCCAATGATACTTCCCAGTTGAGAAGTCAGAATTAAATTTTTTTAATGTATTTTTTGAAATTAGTAGAAAATGTGTATCATGAACAACAAATACGCAAACATTTCTTAAAAACTGGAACCTAGAAATACACAATGGTTACAGTTATCTTACAGTTTTTACAGTCTCTGTGGCTTGGACACAGTTTCAAGTCTTCAGGGCACTTACTGTATCCTTTCACATATCACCAATCCTCATGACCATCTACGTTTTAGGACCAGAAATGATGTACAATTAGACCAAGGTGGACAAAGCGCAATTGAGTGGTGTAATAATGAGCTTAATTAAGATTTATGTAAGAATTGGTCAGAACCTGCAAACCAAAATGGTTCTTTTAGAACTCTTTTAAATTCCATACTATTTGCACTAGCGGATTGAATGAAAGTTAGAAATATTGGATAGCAAGTGGGATAGCATATTAGCTCACATCGGAACCAAGGTTCTCAAATGACAATGATATCATCTGGGAAAGTATAAAACATAGTGATGCCTGGCCTCCAACCCGAGAATCTGACTGCATTGGTTTGTGATAGAGATTGGGCAGTTATATCTTTTAAATGTTTCCCATATGATTCTAATATAAGCCAGGAGTAGAGAGTCACTTTCCTGGAGGGAAATGGCAGAGATAACATGTGTCTCTATGAAACCCTGAGGCTGAAGTTGCAGCCTGAGGAGCAAAGTATCACAGAGCAGTCATTGTCTACTACTCTGATTAGCCTGGAAATAGTTTGAAACCTATTTGTAAGCTACTCCAACAAATAATTTTTAGGAAGGTTTTCAAATTTAGGTAGAAAAATTAGGAATATTGGAGGATTCTTACCACTTTTTATCCAGGACCCATGTATTCAGATATGAATTTCAAGTAACCTAGTTTCAGATCTCTGGACATTCTGGAATTCAGTATGGTTTGTAAAATACTCCCTCAAAAAGATAATTTTATGCTCTGGAAGATAAAATCTTAAGGGGAAAAATAAAGATAGGGAACTGCAGTTTAAAAGAACATATAAAAACTATTATCCTGTGCTGTGTGTGTGCTAGTAAATAAATGAAATCTCAGTGGCATTTATTAAAAATTAATGAATGATTTGTCACTTTGAGGACTAAGGTGCACCTGACCCAAGATATGGTATTTTCAATCACCTCATATGCATGAGGAAACTGGACAATGAATAAGAAAGACTGAAGAAGAACTGATGCCTTTGAATTGTGGTTTTGGCAAAGAAGATTGAATATACCATGGACTGCCAGAAGAATGGACAAGTCTGTCTTGGAAGAAGTGCAGCCAGAATGCTCCTTAGAAGTTAGGATGATGAGACTTTGACTCACATACTTTGGTCATGTTATCAAGAGGGACCGGTCCCTAGAGAAGGACATCATGCTTGGTAAAATAGAGGGTCAGCAGAAGGAGGAAGACCCTCAAGGAGATGATTGACCCAGTGGCTACAACAATGGGCTCAAACATAGCAATCATTTTGACGGATGGTGCGGGAACTGACAGTGTTTCATTCTGTTGTAGATAGGGTCACTACAACAACTTGATGACACCTAACAACAACAAATGAATAAATATTTACATTGCAAATCTGGTTGGCCAATCTGTACCTTAAACAAAACTATATATATTTTTAAGAGGAGAAGGAGTAATGGAGATGAAGAGAGAGAGAGAGATAGGAAAGTTAAGCAAGAAGTGATTCTTGAAAAAAAAAAAAATTCCTCAATTCTGAATCAAATTTTTCTCATAGTCTTTCTCTTTATACAAATTAAAACAAAATATCATATTTTATACAATTATATCTCAGTCCATATTCATTTACTCAAGTAACAAGTTTTACTTGTATTCAAAAAGTCCTAATAAATAGTATTGAAGTAAGCACAGAAAACATCATAAAATATGTATAATATCTTCTATTTTAGGTTTACTGACCTCTAAATATGCAAGCTCTGTAATGGGTAAAACATGATCTCATGTTTATGGTTTTTCAAAAAAGGAAGTGAACATCAGGGAAGATACCTAGTTCTATGCTGCCCAAAATTGTAGCCATGAGCCATATATAGCTATTTATACTTAAATTAATTAAAAAAGGATACATTTTAGAGCTGACAAGGGGCAAGGTTATGGTCATTGCTTGGTCAAAGCCAGCTACCCAGAGGGACCGAGTAGTTGATCCTGCAGGCTTGGGACCATAGTCGCAGGGGACATCAAGCTCAATTGGCATAACATACTATACAAAACATTGTTCCACCTCCTACTTTGGCGAGTAGCG
>NW_006922284.1:704088-707514 GCF_000298275.1 Orycteropus afer afer
GGACACTGGGAAGAGGTAACTATGGGGAGGAAGTGGGAGGGGAGCTGTTGCATTGTAAATTTTGGTCAATGACATGAGACAAAGTATATGTGAACTGCTATATGAAAAGTGAATTTATTCTGTAAATCTTCACCCAAATCAAAATAAAATTTAAAAAAAAATGAATACATTTTTAAAGTGTGTTCATCATTAACACAAGGCACATTCTTAGAACTCAGTAGACACTTGGGGCTCATGGCTACAGTATGGACAGTTCAAACACAGAACATTTCCATCATCACAGAAAGTCCGGTTGGACAGTGCGGAATAATTCAAACCCTCCAGATGTTAGCACTTGACACAATATTTATTGTGTTATTTTAAAACAGTAAATCATTTTGCTTTTACTGTTTTTGATAATTGCCTAAATTCTCTTCTCCATCAATGACAGAATAATCTTAAGTATTTTTTAATAAAAATAATGTGAATATATAGTTTTAGAAGTAGAACTGTTTTAATGCTAAGCAATGATTTTAATTTCATAAATCCTAGCAATTTGCTGTTCATAAGATTTTCATAACAAATCTGTTCTGGAAGAAGTGCATCTGGAATGCTCCTTGGAAGTGAGAATGACCAGCTTCATCTCACCTACTTTGCTTGTGTCAGAAGGGATCATTCTTTAGAGAAGGATATCAAGCTTGGTAAAGTAGAGGGTCAGTGATAAAAGGGAAGGCCCTCAACAAGATGGACTGACACGTGGCTGCAATGATGGGCTCAGGCATAGCAGTGATTTTGAGGGTGGCACAGGACTGGGCAGGTTACGTTCTGTTGTACATAAGGTCACTATGAGTTGGAGCCAATTCGACATCACCTAACCAACAACAACAGCAATGTTCTGTGCCAAGAATCCAATTTTAACAAAACAGTGTTAGATGATATTTTAATTTTCTTTTAAAAATGCTACTAGCTCCTATGTTTTCTTGTCTCCTGTTTTCCAAGCCCCTTCATATTCCTTACCAACTACTTTTCTTTTTTAATTTCTGATATTTTAAACAGATTACATTTCTATAAAATTCTTTCTTGTAATCATATTTTCTAAGAGTGAACTCCCAAGCACATTAAATTCCTGTCAATAATAAAATTAATAGCTGCCATATATTGAGTGATTACTATGTGACAGACATAATCATTGCATATATAATATCTTATCTAATCTTCCAGCACTAATACTATTTTTCTTTTGAAAATGAGAAAACTTAGGCTCAGAGAGGTTACATAACTTACATGAGATCACATATTCTGCTTTAACTGCAAAGACCTTGAGTCTAACCAGTGAGGAGATATGCTTTAATTTTAGATTATTTGGGTGATAGGGTAATCACTTAGAGTAATAATATTACTACAAGTATGCATTTCTTTGGTTTAACCAAAACAACAGCAAAATTAGAATCTTTTGTCTACTTCAATATGGCAATTCCTATTCGTTGATTTTGTTGTAAAATGGTTTGTAAGTCAGGAAAGCAAATCCAGGAAGAAGGCAAGAAAAGAAGACCAGCTAAATGCATCACCTTGATTTATATATTTATAAACACTCCTCCCTGGGGAAATGCATTGCTGTAATAAAATACTTTTGAAGACATTACATCTGCACTAGCAATAACTCAAGAATACAGTTATATACTTATGTGGAAAGACTGTGACATATACTATAATCTTATATTTTCTCATCAAATCAAGATCTAAATATTTATGAATAAGGATTTATGCAGCACCTACTAGTAAATGTAAAGCTTCAATACATTTTTATTCCTTAAAACTTGAAGGGAAAGAAAATATTAGATACCATTTCTTCAGAGTGGGATCAATTCATTGACACGTTAGTCTATAAAGGAAAATAATAATGCATTATTCAAGGAATTTAGCCACATTCCACAAGACTTATGTCTCTTCTGTGTTAGATATAAATAACAAATTTTTTCAAATACTCTGAAAAGAAAATTTAGAAGAGTCACTCTTTATTTTAGTAGCTGAAAAACAGTAATTTCAACCAGTCACTTATTCCTAGAAAATATATCTTGCTAATATATATTTTGTATGTTATTAGACCCAATCACAATGTCACATATGGTGAATACAAAAATACTGAGACACTGCACATGTCTTCAAAACAACTGAATAAAATAGATACAGAGTTTATAATAAAGCAAACAGAATCCTGCAAGATGTTGCAAGAATAAATTATTTTAATTATATTTATTTACAAAATAGCTCTAATTACAAGTCACATACTCAAATAATCCTAGCACCTTATTTAAGAAAATGTAATAAAATATTTATTAATAAAGAAGACTTTTTTTAAGAATTTATTTGATATTCTGGATTAACAAATTGAAATTTTTTTTAAAGTAAGAGTTCATATTACAAACATCATCTATATTTAGATGTATTTGATTCTTCAAGAGGAATAACACATTCCTAATGTTTACCCCAGGCAAAACCAGCGTTCATGACTTATATCCAGCATTGATTTTGAGTGTACAATAAAACCTCTTTTTCCTGAAACACTCAGAAATAGGTGACTGGTCAGCCAATCAAAAAAGTTCAACACGAGCCACCACAACAACAATTAAAAAAATATAGATAGATAGATAGATAGATATAGATATAGATATATGTATGTATATGTATGTATGTATATGTATGCATATGTATATATCCATATTATGTATATCTTCAATTTTTCATTTTATTTGAAAAGTTAATATATTTTCATTTAACACTCTTCATTTTAACTTAAAAACATGAATGCACTTTCATTTACCACTTTTTGATGTGTTGCCAAGACTGTTTTTTGTTATTGTTGTTATTGTTTTCAATTTTTAGTTTGATTTTGCCAATAGAAGTTCCAGTCATATGCATCATCAACACATTCTAGTTTTAGTGATTTTTTAAAAAAATAAAGTGAACCCAGACAACAGCACAATATACATTCTGTTCCAACACACTTGGAACATTCTCCAGGATAGACTACATGTTAGGCCACAAAGCAAGCTTCAACAAATTTAAAAATATTTGGGAAAAAAAAATCTCCTAAGATCACAATGTTATAAAATTAGAAATCAACAATAGGAATATCAACAGAAAAATAGCAAACACATGGAAACCAAACACCCTCCTTAAAATCTACTGGATATAGAAGAAATTTTAAAAGGAAATTAAAAAATTCCTTGAATCAAATGAGAATGAAAACACAACATACCAAAATCTTTGGGACACAGCACAAGCAGTGATCAGAGGACAATTTATATCAATAAATGCACACATCAAAAAAGAAGAAAAGAGGCAAAATGAACACCTTAACTCAACATCCCCAACAAATGGAAAAAGAGTACCAAAAAAACCTACAGTCACCAGAAGGAAAGAAATAATAAAGAATTGAAAGGAAAT
>NW_006922284.1:707708-708250 GCF_000298275.1 Orycteropus afer afer
CCCCTCTTTCGTTGACCCTCCAGTTTACCAAGCATGACATTCTTCTCCAGGAAACATTCCCTTCTAACAACATGACCAAAGTAAGTGAGTCAAAGTCTGGTCATCCTCGCCTCCAAGGAGCATTCTGGCTCCACTTCTTCAAGGATAGATTTGTTAATTCTTTTAGCAGTCCACAGTACTTTCATCATTCTTTGCCACCACCACAACTCAAAAGCATCAATTCTTCTTTGATATCCCTTATTCATTGTCCAGTTCTCACATGCAGATGAGGTGACTGAAAATACCGTGGGGCTTGGGTTAGGTGCATCTTAGTCGTCAAGGAGATATCTTTGCTCTTCAGTGCTTGAAAGAGGTCTTTTGCAGAAGACTAGACATTGGTTCTTTGAAAAGATTAATGAAATTGACAAATCACTAGAAAAATTCAAAGGCAAAGAAAGGACAGATTTCTAGAAACACACTACTTACCTAAACTAACACAGACTTAGGTAGAAAATTTGAACAGACCCACAACAGAAGAAATTGAGCAAGACATAAAAAATATA
>NW_006922284.1:708350-709108 GCF_000298275.1 Orycteropus afer afer
TCAATGGAGAATTCTACCAAACAGTCAGAGAAGAGCTGACACCAATCCTACACAAACTATTCCAGAACTCAAAAGGATGGTGCCAAGGGGGCATAAAAGCCACATCTTCTGACCTCCTCTAACCCCACAAGAGGAAGACAGAATCACCACTAGTAGCCCAAAGCCTATTCCTGAGAGGCCAAACATGCTGCCTTCCTCCAGCCCTTTCACCATCCCTGACACCAACCTTTCCTCCCACAGCACCCACCACCTCTGCTAGGTTTGATAATTCACTGCAGTGGCCACACAGAACTCATAGATTATGAGCTTTATTAGGGAAGCAACAGTCTATAATTCAAGTTCAGAAATGTGTTCAATCTCTTGCAGCCAGCTGTCTCACTTAGCAGCCAGCAGTCTCTCTTAGCAACGTGGGTCTGTCACGTCTCTCTCTCAGCAAGTGTGTGTCTCTCAGGAGTCTGTTTCTCTCAGCAGCACGTCTTTCTCAGCCAGCAGTCAGAGAGACTCCTTCTGCCTCTAGGAGGACTTCTTTTGAGCCTGGCAGAGTGGCCAAACTAACCAATTCCAACATCAAAATTCTATACACCTGAAAGAGCGAGAACTTCCCAGAAGATTGCTTCATGGCACTCTCAACAGAAATACCCCAGGTGGATAACTTTAACAGTCAGGAACTAAGAATAAGGAACTACTCAGTTGGGAGCTCTGGTAGCATAGTGCCTAAGGCACTTGACTGCTAACCAGAAGGCTGGTGGTTCAAACCC
>NW_006922284.1:710278-711734 GCF_000298275.1 Orycteropus afer afer
GCCTAAGACACCGGACTGCTAACCAGAAGGCTGGCAGTTCAAACCCACTAGCCACTCCTCGGAAGGAAGGTTGGGCATTTCTACTTCCGTAGTGATACTGCCTCGGAAACCCAAAGAGGGGTCGCTATGAGTCGGGGTCGACTCAATGGCTAATAACAACAACAATACACAGAAAACCCAAGACACTCAACAGAACTACTAGAACTAATTGAGCGATTTAGCATAGTGGCAGGATACAAGATCAACATACAAAAATCAGTTGGATTCCTCTACACCAGCAAGGAGATCTCTGAAAAGGAAATAAAGAAATTAATACCATTTATAATCACTACCAAGAATATAAAATATTTAGGAATAAATCATACCATGGATGCAAAAGACCTATACAAAGAAAACTGCAAAACACTACTGCAAGAAACTATGAGATCTGTATAAATGGAAGAACATACCATGTTCATGGATAGGAAGACTGAACATTGTGAAATGTCAATACAACCCAAAGCAATGTATACATTCAATGCAATCCTGATGCTGAGTCTATCAACATTCTTTGAGGCTATGGAAAAACCAATCACTAATTTTATATGGAGCAGAAAGAGTCCTCTGATAAGCAAAGCACTTCTGAAGAAGAAGAACAAAGTAGGAAATCTCACACTCCTGAATCTCAAAACCTGGTATACAGCCACAGTAGGCAAAACAACCTGGTATTGGTACAATGACAGATACATAAACTAGTGGAACAGAATTGAGAACTCAGAAATAGATCCATCCACCTATGGTCAGCTGATCTTTGACAAAGGGATAAATCTATTAAATAAGGAAGAGATAGTCTCTTTAACAAATGGTGCTGGCAAAACTGGATATTCATTTACAGAAAAATGAAAAAGTATCCATACCTCACACAATACACAAAAACGAACTCCAGATGGATCAAATATTTAAATGCAAAACCTAAAACTATAAACATCATTAAAGAAAAAATAGAGGCAAACTTGGGGACCCTAATATATGGCATTAATAGACTACCAAACATAAGTGAAAATCCACAAACAGCAGAAGAGAAACTTCATTATTTGGACCTTCTAAAAATTAAATTCTTATATACATTAAAAGATTCACCAAGAGAGTAAAAAGAGAACCTACAGATTGAGAAAAAAAAATTCAGGAATAACATATCTCACAACAGACTTTTCTCTAAAATTTATAGAGAACTCCAACATTTCAATATCAAAAAGACAAGCAATGCAATTAAAAAATGGACATAAGACATGAACAGACATTTCACCAAAGAAGATATTCAAGCACCCAACAAACACATGAAGAAATGTTCACAATCATTAGCCACGGTACTTTCAGCATTAGCCATTAGAGAGATGCAAATCAAAAGAATGACATATCATCTCACCCCAGCACTAACAGCAATGTTGAAGAAGACAGAAAGTAACAAATGCTGGCA
>NW_006922284.1:712149-712976 GCF_000298275.1 Orycteropus afer afer
TGATTGATAACATCTCAAAAGTTTACAAGTGGAAGGAAACTTTATTTGCTGGTTACCAGAGATGGGAAGGAGAGGAGGGAAAATTGCTAGATAGGTAAGAGACTAGCATTGATTTGAGCAAAGGAAAGGCAATATACCAAAAGCTAGTGACCAACACAATAATACTAAGAAAATAACACAAGAGAGGTGCACAAAAGGTACCAACAACAAAGATAAACAATTTTACATACACCATACTGGATTATCAGTAATAAAAAAACACTGATCTACAGTGGATACATAGGTAGACAGGCTGAATGCTCAGGTACATCTAGGAAAAGGAGAATATACCCATGACCCATATATAAGTTTGGCAGATGATATTTCTACATATGTATTTGTATGTGCTATAAGAATGACCATATATATAGTAGAGCCAACAGGGGACAAAGTTACAATAACTTCTTAGCCACAGCCAACCACCCTGAGGGAGCGAGTTGTTGGGCCCATGGGATTGGCACCATGATTGCAGAGGACATCAATTTCAATTGGCATAACATACTACTCAAAAACTTTGTTCTACATCCTACTATGATGAATAGTGACTGGGGTCTTAAAAGCTTGCAGGTGGCCATCTAAGATGCAGCAATTGGTCTATCCTAGTCCAGAACCTAGAAAAATGAAGAAAACTCAAGACACATGCAAACAATAAGTCCAAAGGACTAATGGACCCTGCAAAAGACCAGTAGAACTAGGTAGTCCACACATACTACTGCCAACAGTTAGGAAAGGGATCAGTATAAGAGATCCTGGATAGAGTGGGAGAAAAATGTGGAAATCAAAATCAT
>NW_006922284.1:713696-715474 GCF_000298275.1 Orycteropus afer afer
CACTGACTACAATTTACCCCAATGCAACAGCTCCCCTCCCACTTCCCTGTGTCCATCCCTCCATGCACTCCTGCCCCCTGAGCTGTCTCCCTGTGCATAGACAGCCCTTCTTTCTCCCATGATTGGTCTCTCCATGGAGACTACATAGCTTCTTGATGGAATAGTAATTTCAAGTGTTTAATAGTAGCCTGATAGACATGAGTGTTCAGTGTGTTAAGAGTATCTGTATGTTTCATGGAGGTATTTGGAACAATTGCCCACTCCAGTGAATCAATAAATTAATTTTTTTAAGCGATCTTCTATTGCACAATATACCAGGACTTCAATCAAGCATTTTAACAAAAATTAGTTTATTTCATCCTCGTGACAACATGACAACTCTAACCAAAGCCAAACCCTTTGTCATCAAATCAATTCCAACTCATGGCAACCACCTGTGTTACAGAGTGGAACTGCTACATAGAGTTTTTAGACTGTAGTCTTCATAGAAACAGATCACCAAGGCTTTCTTCCGTGATGCTACTAGGTGGATCTGAACTGCCCACCTTTAGATTAGCAGCTGATCACAAACCTTTTGCACCATCCAGATGAGACGGGCATTATTAGCTCTTTTTTTACAAATAAACTGAAATGAGATTAAACACTCTACCCATTGCTTTTCAATTAATAACTTCCAAAACTAAAACTGGAACCCCATCCTAAATAGTACTGTCTCCAAAAGACCCTTAACCATATTATATAACAATTAATAGTTTTTTTTTATTGGTATCTAGCTGGGTTAGGAATTCTTTAAAGGCACGACCCTGTCTTTCATATCATGTGTTTCATATCATGTATCTGCAACACCATGCCTGGCATACAGTAGTTGTATGAGTTCTTTGGGGGCCACACTAACTTAACTTACTAGGGCAGTAACTTATTACGTTGGTCCTTGGTCTAATAGTTTATTTCTGTCTCTTGCTTTTTTTAATTTGGTACATTTAAAAAAAAAAAAAAAACTCACTGAGTGGAATTGGTTTGACTCATAGCCATCCTCCCTTGGGTTTCTGAGGTGGTATTTCTATGGAAGTAAATTGACCAGTCTGCCTTCTGAGGAGTGGCTGGTGAGTTTGAACCGCCAGCCTTCTGGCTAGCAGTCAAATGCCTTAGGCACCATGCCACACTAATGAATGATATTTCTTAACATTTTCTACAGCTAGATAAGAATTTGCCAAAATGGTCTTTAAGAAAAAAATGTGTTTTGTGTAATAAAAATGAGAAAGTACTTAATCTCATAATCCAAAATATTACTATTATGTAATATAATTTATTGATTTACTTTGATTTTTTTTTCATGGAAGCTACAGTTCTGAGATGAAGATGATTTGTAATTGTGAGAGTTATTTACCAAAACCAAACCAAACTCATGCTGTCCCGTCGATTGCGACCCATAGCGACCTCTCCTTGATTTCCCAGGCTGTATCTCTACTGAAGTAGATTGCCCAATCTTCCTTTAGGCAGTGTTAATTGCATATTTAAGCTTTCCCTAATAGATGATAGGCTCTATTTCATGCTGAAGTGTAAAAACGGAGGTACCAGCTAGTATAAATTTGATGTTTGCTTTGTTGAGAATGAACCTAAGCAAATTTGGACATATACAGTTTTTAGGCTTTTTGTTTGTTAGTTTTTGTTTGTTTGTTTGTTTCTGTTTGTTTTTAATTAATAAGAGTAGGCAACAAAACCTTTTATATGAATGGGTTATTTATTTCCTTGGAATACTGCAAAATAGTTACTATGAA
>NW_006922284.1:715579-717053 GCF_000298275.1 Orycteropus afer afer
TTAGCAGTCAAATGCCTTAGGCATTACACCACCAGAGCTCCTAGTCAAATAAATAAATAAATAAACAGACCTACTGCCATTGGTAAATCTTTAGGGAAGTAGTTTGTCCTGTTTTCCTTCTGCAGAGTGGCTGGTGGGTTTGAACCACCAACCTTCTGGTTCGCCATCAAATGCCCTACACACTGTACCACCAGAGCTCTTTACTATGAGATCAAGTCTCATAAAAAATTCTGTCATAATAGAGGCACTAACAGCAAGGTAACAAAAAAAAAAAACTCTTGTAAGCTTGATGAAGTCCAGCTGTCTGTCATTTTAGGAGCTTTGCCACCCCCTCCCACACACACAAAAGATTAACTCAATGCTGCACGACATCCCAGATGTAGAGATCAGTTACTCTTAGGGTCAGCATTGGGCAACCAGAATTCTTCTAAACCCAAGGCTGGATATACAATCATTTACAGACCAAATCTTTGGCACCATTATTAAGGGTAAAAGCTATGAGTCTGGCTAGATTTTTATGTCCTGTTTATTCAAGGGTGAGGAGTATCTTCATACAGTTTTCACACCAGTTGAATGCCTTTAATTTAACCAATGACAATTTATTTCTAACAAGTACCCAACTAGGAGCTCATTTCATTGGTGAAAATCCATTTCTAACGTTAAATACTGTGATTAGTAAAACATCTGGATATGATCATAGACTAGACAAAGATAGCTAATGAGTTTGTAATCACTGCCTCCAGGAGAGTGACCTCTCTGAAAAAGTGATAGATGACTGTCCGTGGAGCAAGGATTCCTGCTTAGAAGGAATACATTATTTATTCTGAATTATGTTAAAGTACAATCATCCTATAAATTTCTACTATGATTATTAGGAATTCAGTTCCTATTAAATGGGACCTAAGAAAGGATAAACACAGAAAAATGGTAAACACCGAGTAAGTTCATTTATATTAACTCCTTTTCTTCCACATTTTAGAGTTATATTTTCTTCCATAGACCCAATGGATTCCTTCACAATATCACTGATTTTAAAATTATACCCTCTGTCTGGTCTGGGACCGGCTGCATGATACTTGATGAGATGCACATAATGGAGTGGTGAGGGAGAAGGCAGCAGCCATCTTTAGAGTCAAATCAGTGAAGCCATATTCTGGAGGTAAATGGGTAACATACTTCCCAGCCAACATGCTACCAATATGGTTTCTTCAAACCAGTGCACTTTTAATATGTGTTCAATTTTCACTTAGAAGACAAGTTAGTTGTGTGGGAAAAAGTGAGAAGACAGGCAAATTTGCTTGTAAAAAACTCTTGGCTTTAATTACTATACTCCACTTGTTGACAACAGCCAGATCATTATGTAGTTGATTCTATTCTTTAGTAAACTATGTAGTGATTCACTATTGTTTCTTTAAGAAGCTCCTTATAGCAATCTCACCCTAAGTGGCTTGTCCAAATAAAATGTGCCTGATAA
>NW_006922284.1:729750-740158 GCF_000298275.1 Orycteropus afer afer
GGGTCCAAGATTATCTTCTGTGTCTGTGTTAATTGGTTTCCCTTTTCTTTGTTGAAGAGGGTCTGTGCAATCCTTCTGCCTAGTCCACCATCTTGCCCCGCCTCCTCTCCAATTCTTAACATTTTCGTTGATCTTTAGGTCTTCTTTGTAACAGTTTGGTATACTGAGCACCCATCTGTCTAGCTCCAACTCAATCCAGCTCCAAATTTATATCTAATAAAATAATTTAATTAAATAATATGCAATATACACAATAATAAAATACAGACATACACAGCTTAGTATTTTTCCAGAAAGTTTTCACTTTTCTTAGCTTTTACTACTTAGTGAATATTCCTGAGAGTCTTAAGGATTTAATTTTGTTTTGTTTTCTCCTTAAATGAAATTATGACTTTGTAAAATGACTTGGCCTTTCTATTGAGAATGCAGGAATTCAATGTCATGGGGTTGTAATTATTAATGTTCATAGAGAGTTAATTTATCCTTTCCTTCCAGACACGTGGGAATCTTCTATTTTCTCCTTCCATCCCTCAGAGTAAGTGTGACCACGTGACTGCTTTTGCCAATGAATTGAAGGCAGAAGTGACAAATGTTACTTCAAGGCTTGAGCATTTAATTGCTTTTAGAAGACCCTCCAAGACTGCTCCTCCTCTTACATGACAAGTAGGAGAGCACGTGTCAATTTGGAATCTCCATCAGCCTAGATTCCTAAATATCTACAATGAATACATTTCCCCTACATGTACTCAAGTGGTATATGCAGCATATGCAAGAATTAAAGCTTTGTTCTTTCAATCACACTGAGATTTTCAAAGAAATAGAACTAGCTTGAACTATCTGGTACTTGTCCTTTAATGTAAAACAGATAACTCACTTTTGTAGGTAGAGAAGAATCACCAAACTATAGAAACTCATTGTTTAAATGATTTTCTGTAGCTAAAACAAGTTCTCAATTAAATCAAGATTGCTAACTATCAGTAGAATGCTGGCTATTTCTGCACAGTCATAAAGCAGTTCTCTATATACACTCAGAAAGCCGTGGCAGTATGAATATTATCTCTTCATAGAAATGAGAACATGCTTCTAAAACAATACCAAAAGATTAGGACCACACGTGTTTTAGTCTTAAAAAAAAAAAAAATGCCATTGAGTTAATTCCAACTCATTGTGATCCATTGGGACAGAGCAGAACTGCCCCACAGGGTTTCCAAGGATGCAAATATTTATGAAAGCAGACTATCACATCTTTCTCTTTTGGAGTGGCCGGTGGGTTCAATCCACCCACCTCTTGGTTAGCAGCTAAGCTCTTAACCACTGTGTCACCAGGGCTCCTCGTTTTAGTTGTAGAGCACAGTAACAGAAACGTGATATATCATTGCAAGTCTTTGCACTGTGTCACACTAACTGAGAACTAGCTAAAAGACATTACAAAATTCCTAATCAAGATGCAATATGAGTTACCAAAATTTATATTAAAAATTATCTAGTCCATTATATTCTTATTTTTCTTGATGAGAGTTACTCTTGCTTATCTTTGCTAACATACATTTTACATAAATGTCAGAGTTGATTCTTTTTCATAAATTATATCATCACTAAAACAAGTTGCATTGAGTCATTTCTGACTTGTGGCGACCTCATGTGTGTCAGAGTAGAACTGCTCTCATAGAGTTTTCAAGGCTGTGACATTTTGGAACCAGATGGCCAGGTATGTCTTCCGAGTCACTTCTGGGTTGGTTTGAACAACCAACCTTTCAGTTAGTAGTTAAGTGCTTAAACAGTTATACTGCCCAGTGATTTCTAATTGTCATTAAACTAACATAAATGTGATTTTAAAATCAAACATTAATTGCTGCTAAATATGACAAATTGAGCAAGTGGATAAAGTCAGGTGTGCATGCTAATTTTTTTTCTCTCTTTCTCCTAAAACCTCCTTTCTATCAATTACATTTCCACATTTTGAACCTCTGCATTTCATCTACCTGGAACACTCAACCAACTCCTCCATCCCTGGTGTTTTTAAATACCCAGGGGAAATAGATAAGGACCCTGGGGAAAATAAAATTAGAATTAAAAAGTGAGTGAGTAATACAAACTCAATTCTTTGTGTACTGCTCATTTCAAAATGGCTATCACTATAGTCTACGAAGTTAAAATAATATGACACTTTAACCTCTAAGTCAGGCAGTTTATGAGAATCCTGGGAGTATTGTTTTTAAGAAATCTGATTGAAATCAGATCTTTGGGCTGGTATAAGGAGAACTACTAAATGATTTTAGGTTCCAGAGCAATAGTCACCTATGTGCAAGTTATCAGTAGCTGATTGGCTCCAATTATTCCTTCAAACATCTAAGACAGACAAACCATGGACATAAAAAGCTCTTGCTCATTTGCATATTCATAATACCTCAGTGAATCACCAGGACTGGCACTGATGCTGCCTGAATATTAATGCAGAGCCAACAGCTGAGCTGAAGGGCAAAGCAATATATAGAAACTATAATTTCCCTCTGGAATTCACAACTGAATGCTGGACAGCTTTTTAAACCATTTTTCATTATTATTATTTCATCTCTTATTACAAGATTGCTCCACATTTCTTACCTTATCTAGTCAGACCAGTGCAGGATAATGGTGTCTCTTTTATTTTCATTTTAAATCAGATTTGATAAAAAATCCCAAGCTAGATCCACTTATATGCTAGCTATTTATGCAGTAGGCACCCCCAGAAGTAGGAACCCAAGATGCACATTGTGTTCAACTGAAGGACATTCTATTTTTAGAGGTTTTTAAAAGCTTCAAATTTGCAAGCAGTTAAAAGTTCAGATAGTTAAGTACCTCTGTTTTCAATTTGTCTTCCCCTTTGCCCTTTAATTTCTTGTAAAAACCTCTATCTCCTGACCCCACCCTCTGTCATAGCCCTAATGGATATTTCTCCCTTGACTTCACTGGGGAGAGCCACATATTGAGGCTTCAGGATGAAATGCTGCAATTCCTGCTAAGAGATGCAGCAGAATATTTATGGAAGAATATGTAGGAGGTAAATATGTATTTGAGGTCTGCATGTATGATGTATTTGTGGCATCACCATTACATTTATACATCTGTGATCACAAGATTGTTTATTATAGGATTCTATTTTCCTTGGAGAAGTAGCAGATGAGACAAAATTCTCACAAGTATTTGCATTTCCTTTTCCTGAAGAAGGTGCTGTCTTCTAACAGCAGGTTCAAAAAACAAACAAGAGTAGATAAAATGCTATTTCTTTAAAAAAACAACCTGAGGTTTAGAAAATAGAATTCTGTACCTTACACATTACCATAATGTTTTGTATTATTTATCTTCATTGAGCCTCTATTTCAAATGATAACAAATAATAACCACAACAATAACTAATCTTTATTAGTCATGCACTGCATCAGTCAATTTTTGCTGCATTAAAAAACCCCTCCACATTCAGTAACCTAAAACAATAAACTATTATTGCTCACGTGTGTGGGCTTCAGCTGACCTGCACTAGGCTCAGCTTGGTATTTCTGTTTCAGGCTGTGGCAGCCAATGTCCCTGCTTTTCATTGCAGGTCTATGGGTTGGCTGAAGTAAATTCATTCCATTCGTCTTAATCTTCATTAGGCTTATGGACTAAACCAAAAACAAAATAAAACCCATTGCTGTTGAGTTGATTCTGACTCATAGCAACCAGGATAGAGTAGAATTGCCCCAAAAGGGTTTCCAACGCTGTAAATCTTTACAGAAGCAGACTGCCATATCTTTCTCTTGTGGAGAGGCTTGTGGGTTCAAACAGCCAACCTTTCGGTTAGCAGCTGAGCACTTTAACCATTGTGCCATCAGGGCTCCCTGAGTGTAGACTATTCAGGCAATATTTTACTCATAGTATTAGCAGAAGCACAAGAATATAGGCATAACATATGAGGCCCCAAGGCTTGGACTAAGTCCCAGCACATTCTCTTACCCTTTATCCTACTGAATAAAGTTAAGTAGACCTTTTTAAAGTGTTGAAGAGCAAAGATATCACTTAAAAGACTAAGGTGCCCCGGACCCAAGCCATGGTATTATCAATAGCCTCATGAGCATGTGAGAGCTGGACAATGAATAGGGAAGACAGAAGAAGCATTTATGCCTTTGAATTGCAGTGTTGGCAAAGAATGCTAAAGAGCAAACAAATCTGTCCTTTAAGAAGTGCAGCCAGAACGCTCCTTAGAAGAAAGAATGGCCAGATTTGGTCTCACCTACTTTGATCATGGTGTCAGAAGGCACCAGTCCCTGGAGAAGGTAAAGGAGAGGGTCAGGAAAAAAGGAGAAGACCCTTAATGAGAGGGATTGACACAGTGGCTGCAATGATGGGCTCAAGCACAGCAAGGATTGTCAGGACAGTAGAGGAGTGGAGAATATTTCATTCCATTGTACTTAGGGTCTCTATGAGTCAAAGACTACTTGAACAGCACCTAACACCAACTGTGTTAAGTAGTGGGAAAATACGCATTATCCCTTTAGTGAGAGGAACTGAAAAGTCACATTAATTGAAACTTGTAATGCAATCTACCCACATTATGGCCCAGGCGCCTATGTTAGCTTACTATATAAATCACTTCATTTAGTCCTCAAAGAAGCCCAATGTATTATTGTCATTATTTTTACAAACAAGAAATTGAGCCATAGAGGGGTTAAGTAACTTGTCTAGAATCACACTCCCAACAAGTGATAAAATGATGACTGACACCTTAGCAGATCTTAAACGCTATGCATTTTTTCCCCTCAAATTCTCCATCCTACTTGGTTTCTAAAAATATTTCTATATGTAATAAAGAGATTATAAAGATATGTTGTTGTTGTTGTTGTTATGTGCCGACGGGTCGGACCCAACCCATAGCGACCCCTCCTTGAGTTTCTGAGGTGGTATCACTATGGAAGTAGATTGCCCAACCTTAGGATACAATATTCAGTCATCATTATAATGATAATGAGTAAGTATAGAGCATGACAAAAAATTTACTGGGATAATACTATTCATTTCTAAGTCATCTCATCCCTAAAATTCATTTATACATGAGACAGAATAAGGATAATGCTCTCAGCAGGGAAGAGACACAGGCAAATTAATGAATCACATTTCCATTTATAGCTTTTCTGTGATCAACAATTACTCTTTAGAATAAGAAAGATCATCTTCTTTGACAAAAAATATCACACATAAAAATAATTGATTCTTATAAAATGTGTACCACACAAATACAGTTTTGAAGATTCAAATACCATTAATTGAAAGTCACAAATGGTTAAAATAATAATAGAAAACTTTAGTGAACTTAATTGTTTCCCTGGCAGAAGAAATGTAAGTGGATTCCTAATTAATGCATATTCTAATTGTCTTCTTGGCAGTCAATACCAATGTGATCTTAGAATATGTGTATATTTTTATTGGTTTCTTTATTTTGCATATTTTCATTTTTCATCTAACAATTGTTTTCAGAAACCTGAGGAGATTTAAGTTGAGTCCAAAAAGTACGCCTCTACCACAGAACTCATTGCTCATTCTATATTGCTTTTATACTGTTTCTTATTGTACAGCATGTGGTTCAATAATGACCACAAATTGTTAAAATAATATTCTATAATAAAAGTGAAACTCAAACCAAACCAAATTCAGTACCATGGAGTCAGTCCCAAGTCATAGCGACCCCTCCTTTGGTTTCTGAGGCAGTATCTCTATGGAAGAAGTTTACCCAGTCTTCCTTCGAAGGAGAAAGCAACAGGTAAAAATTAAATATGATGGTCTCTGACATGAATTGAACCTCCATGTCATATCATTAACAAAATTCCTTGTCAAGGCAAAGTCCTAAACAGATAACAGATTTTATTTGGGTATGCAATCAATATTCATAGAAATTACAATAATAAAATATGGAAGTGAATGTCTTTGTGTAAGTTGCAAAATTATATATAGAAGCCTTGTCTTATATACCAAATTCACTGCAATTGAGTTGACTCTGACTCATAGACACCCCTATTGGGTTTCCAAGGCTGTAAATCTTTATAGGATCAGGCTACCTCATCTTTCTTCCATGGAGCAACTGGTTGGTTTAGAACCACTGACCTTTTGGTTAGCAGCCAAATGCCTTAACCACTACACTACCAGAGCTCCTTTTGTGTTATATAGACACTATTTTATTTTTCAAGATTAATAGTTGTAGTGAATCACATACTTGGTCTACTTCCCTTACCTCACACCAAAAAAACATTTTAGAATCTCATGAAATGCAGGAGCTAGGAAGCTGAGAGCATGTCTGAGTGTGTTTGTTCTCCTAAGGAAAATGCACGGTATGTAATACATATTTAATAATATTTTTGAGTGAATACAGTCATATGACTTTTATACACCACTGAACTTAAACACAATTGGGTTCTTCACAGCTGAATGACCCTGGTCAAGTTATTTTGCACTACAAATCCCAGTTTTGTTCTGTTTTTATCTGTAAAAATGGGAATAAAGTCTACCTATTGCACAAAATTTGTTTAGAGGAGAAAATGAAAACATGTTTCTATAAACAAGATTCACCAATCTTCATTAACTAATGGATTAAAATGGAATTATGTTATTAATTCAAATTTTAATGATTCTGGTCTGTACTTGCTAAAACAGAACTTCCAGTCTCTTCTCCCCAGATCTCTCTCACTTATGTTTGGATGTCCCTAATGGGGGTCTCAAATGTGCTCATTAGAAGCCCTCTACCTTTCTAACCTCAAATCCATTCACTGAAGCTCATGGCCTGTAACAGCACTTGATGGTCAACCTTTTTCCCTAGCTGGCTGCAGTCGCCACTCAATCTTCAGGAAATGCTGATACTGATCCTCTTGTTAATATTTCTTGTTCCTAAGTTGCAGCCTCACACTTTCAATGGAGCTCTCAATGAATGAGTCGAAGGCCCTATGTGTTCAATGTACAAATGGATGTATCATTCCTGTCCTTCAGCTGGAAGCCCCTCTCCCTCCAAAGCTCAATCAAACCAACTTGTTGAGTTGGGGTGGGTCAGTATTTTAGACAGAATTCCTGCCATTGTATATATCTCTTTAGGTGAATTCACAGAAACACACACATACTCACACCCTTAACATCCCAAAGTCTCCTTCTTTTAGGATGTATTTTAGCATACATGATAGGAGAAAAAAATCACCTATAGCTTGCTGCCAATCACAATCCCTTGGAATAGATTACCTGGAAAGATAAGACTTCTGTTGGCAGAGTTTTGCATATCTGGTCCAAGGTGGCTTATCATTAATGAATGTGGACCCCATCATCTAGAATGGTTCTTTTAAGACTATTCTAGATCTGAGCCCCTTAGATTGTCCATAGGTATCAGAATTTAATTAGTTCAAGGAGCTCCGGTGGCGTAGTGCCTAAGGCATTTGACTGATAACCAGAGGTTGATGGTTCAAACCTACGAGACACTCCACAGAAGGAAGAATGGGCAATCTACTTCTGTAAAGATTTACCACCTCAGAAACCCAAAGGGGGTCGCTATGAGTCAGAATTGACTTGATGGCAATGGCTTTGCTTTTTTAGGTTTTGGATGACATCCTGGCATAAATTATTTCTAGAAGTTCCCTAATACTTCTAATGTATAGGTCAGGGTTAAAAATCACTGCCTTAGAGAATCTGATGAAAATCTGTTTTACCAGGAAAAAAAAAAAATATGCAACTGCTCATGTTTATACTTTTAATAAAATGTGGGTGTCTGTGAACCCTTTGAAACTTAATTTAATTATAATTGACCTGTAGCTAGTTAAGTTTGGCTGTTTTTCTGTAAGGGAGTAGCCATGGAGCAGACTACTGGAAGAGATATTAATGAGGCTATATCCTAGAATGGATCAAGAAGTAGCCTTATCTAATCCAGTGGCTCTTTTCTTATTTATTTTTGTTTTTCCAATATTCCTAGTATTATACAACTATTGTTGTAAGTACTTAATAAATGTTTTTTTTTATTTAATTTTATCAAATTTCATAAAGTATTACTGGAATAAAAGGGACCATTTAAATACAGTTGTTGTTGTTGTTATGTGCCGTTGAGTCAGACCCTACTCATAGCGACCCCTCCTTGGGTTTCCAAAGTGGTATCACTACAGAAGTAGTTTGCCCAACCTTCCTTCCGAGGAGTGGCTGGTAGCTTGGTACCTAAGGTATTTGACTGCTAACCAGAAGGCTGGCGGTTCATACCCACCAGCTAAATACAGTAGATCAGAATGAGAATCATAAAAAAATATTTATAAGTGCTTAAGTTTTAGGAAAGTAGAATAACCAAGGTTTGTTAATTAGCCGATTTAACTTTGGAAATATTTGTATGCTACTAGGCCTGAGTGCTAGGGACCACAGTCTCAGAGGACATCCAGGTCAACTGATATAACATAAAGACAATGTTCTACAGCCTGCTTTGTTGAGTAGTGAGTAGAGTCTTTAAAGCTTGCAAGCAGCCATCTAAGTTACAACTATTGGTCTCTTCTCATCCAGAGCAAAGAAGGGTGAGGAAAACCAAAGACTCAAGGAAACAATTAGTCCAAAGAACTAATGGACCACACAAACCACAGCCTCCACTAACCTGAGATCAGAACTAGATGTTGTCCGGCTATGACCACCAGGCATTCTGACAAGGATCATAATAGAAGGTACCAGGCAGAGTGGGAGAAAAAAAGTAGAGCAAAATTCAAATTCATAAAAAAAAAGCTAGACTTACTGGTCTCATAGAGACTGGTGGAAACCTCAACACTATGGCCCTTAGACACCCTTATAACTTAAAAGTGAAGCCACTCCTAGAGATCAGCCACATAAAAGACAGGCCTGTAAAGTGAACAATAACACCTGCAAGGAACACGCTCCTCAGAACAATTGAGTATATGAGACCAAAAAGGTAGCATTTGCCCAAAAGCAAAGTTAAGAAGGCAGGAAGGGCCAGGAAAACTGGGCAAACAGGAGAGGGAACCCAAGATGGAAATGGGGAGAATGCTGACACATTGTAGGGATTGCAACCAGTGTCATGGAACAATCTGTATATAAGTTACTGAGTGGGAAACTAATTTGCTTTGTAAACTTTCACCTAAGACACAGTGAAATACTTTTTAAAAGAAATATATCTGTATGCTAGATTTAGAGAAATATTAATAATCCCTATATGATAGAGAAAACTGTAAGTTAAAAATGTGTCATTGATGGTATGGCAAGAGGGTCAAAGAAATATTGTGAATGTTTTGAGTAAACAACCACTTCCTGGGAGGCTTGGAAACTTACATGAGACTTAGTTTTTATTACATGAATAAAATTGGTAAGGGTGTTTTTTTTTTTTTTTTTAGCTAAGACAAGGTGGGAAAATAAAATGGCAATTAAGTCTAGCCAGGGAATGTTTTGATTATACTAGAAATAGAGTGAATGAGTATTTACAGAGTTCGACAATTCCAAAATGCATTGCAAGAAATATTTAGGACTCTTGGACCTAGATATTGTGCCCCTTTCTGGGGATTTTCACTAAAGCCATGATAGGCTGTAGAGAGTGAAGAAAGTGTGTATGTGTGTGTGTGTGTGTGTGTGTATAACACGTGAAGATTGGCCTCTGTAGGGAAGCAGATTCATCAATAATTTTAGAGAAAGCCTATGAATGAATATAAAATAAAATGACCTTTATAAGATATCAAAACATAAAATGAGTGCTTATTGTTGCAAATAATATATGTTGTTGTTGTTAGATGCTCTTGAGTTGGCTCTGACTCATAGTGACCCTACGTACAAGAGAATGAAACTCTACCCAGTCCTTTGCCAAACTCACAAACCTTGCTATACCTGAGCCCATCATTGCAGCCACTGTGTCAGTCCATCTCATTGAGAGCCTTCCCATCTTTGCTGACCCTCCACTTTACCAAACATGACATCCTTCTCCAGTGAATGGTCCCTTCTGACGACATGACCAAAGTAGGTGAGACAATGTCTTGCTATTTTGGCTTCCAAGGCACATTCCAGCTGCACTTCTTCTAAGACAGGTCCATTCGTGCTTTTGGTAGTCTATGGGCCTTTCAGTATTCTTCACCAACACCGCAACTCAAAAGCATCAACTTTTCTTCAGTTTTCCTTGTTCATTGCCCAACTCTCACATGCATCTGTATATATTTATATCCGTGATGGCACAAACAGGTGAACATTCACCTACTGGCCAATGGGTTGGCAGTTAGAACCCACTCAGAAGCACCTCAGAAGACAAGCCTGGCCATCTGCTTCTTAAAGATCACAGCCTTGACAACCCTATCGAGCAGTTCTACTCTGCACACATGGAGTCACCGTGAGTCAGAATCAACTCCATGGCAACTAACAACAGCAGCATAGAAAGAGAGAGGGAGGGAGGGAAAGAGAT
>NW_006922284.1:740573-741822 GCF_000298275.1 Orycteropus afer afer
TTAAGTGTTCAATGTTCAACAAATACCTGAAAGTTTGGTACAAGAAAAGGCAGGTGGTCTGCTTCTGAAAGGTCACAGCACTAAGAGTCCTATGGAGCACAATTCTACTCTGCAACACATGGGCTCATGGGCTCATGAGTCAAAATCTACTTGACAACAATCGGTTTGGTTTCATTCAATAAATACATATACATATACAATATATTGCACATCTGTGTTATATATTATACATAAACAAAAACCAAAGTAAACTCACTGCAGTCAAGTCGTTTCTGACTCACAGTGACCCCTCCTTGGGCTTTTGAGGAAGTATCTCTATGGAAGTAGATTGCCAAACCTTCCTTCTGAGGAGAGGCTGATGGGTTTGAACCGCCAGCTTTCTGGTTAGCAGTCAAATACCTTAGGCACTACACCACCAGAGCTCCTATATTACACAAACACACACACACACACACACACATATACTGTTTGACCTTTTCCTGCACTTATGTGTGCACATATATTTTCTTTAAAAATGAGCTATCACCCACTTTAATTTGTAATTTTTTCTTTAATATATTATTTATACCTTTGAATGTCATTAAATATGGACTGCAGCATCATCTTAAAGGTAACATAATATCATTAAGCTGTGGCACCTTCTCATTATCATAGGCAAACGAGAGTGAATATTCCTGTGCATATAGCTTTGTGCACACATCTAATTGTTACCTAGGGGATTTCCTAAATGTAGAACTATTGGTTCAAAATAAATGATACTGCACTTGTGATACTGTGCCCAAATCACCTTAGAAAATGCCTACATAAATTTATAATACATCCAAACTCTATACGAGTTTTTATTACTAACTCTTTATTACAGAGAATAAGGGGAAAAAAAAGTTCCAGTGCATAGCAGGTCCATATCCTTCTCAGGTGCTTCCATTTTGCCTGTAAGGATCCAAGGCTTCTAGTATCCAATAATAATGACATTTTTACTTGTTTTTCTCCAGTTAGAGTGTGAGTTGAGACTATATTTTGTTTACTATTATAGTCTCATTATCAAGCTTACATTCTCCAAACAATGGGTATTCAAATATTTGTTGCATCATTACCACAAATGGCTTATGCAGACAATTCTAGTCACTCCTGATCTTCAAGGCCTAGAAGGATAAATTATAGGAAATAATAGCAATCAGAGTGACATCCCATAGTGTTAAAGTAATGGAATTATAGCAACTACAACAACAATGAATTCATTAAGGTGAGC
>NW_006922284.1:742797-743294 GCF_000298275.1 Orycteropus afer afer
GAAGTCATATTTTCTGAAGGTGTACGCAATCTCTGCAAAGCCCTAACATTTTAAATAATAAGAGCAAATATTGTTGTAGTTTAACAAGGAGCCTCAGAAAAAAATGTGTTTATTTTACAATTGTTTCTTCTGGAAAGGGCAACATTACATTTGAATACATTTGATTGCTATGAGACATAGCTTAGTTTAAAAAATAGTATAAACAGTAGGTACTTAACCTTACAAGTAAACTGTTTTTTGCTTGGAATGGAAAATATTCTAAGTGTAAAGATGTCAAGATAGCCTGAATAATTTAGATCTTTCTAACTCAGACAAAGCAGCATATTTGATTTTAAGTATTATTTTGTGAAATATGCTACATAAGCACTTGAAAGAGAGGCTTTTGTAAAAAAATCTGGTTTAGAAGATAATTTTATTTTCTATGTTTTTATGATGTTAAGCTCTGGTAGCATAGTGGCTAAGACACTTGCCTGCTAACCAGATGGCTGGCGGTTCAA
>NW_006922284.1:743394-744786 GCF_000298275.1 Orycteropus afer afer
GTTCAAACCCACCAGCCACTCCTCGGAAGGAAGGTTGGGCAATCCTACTTCCATAGGGATACTGCCTCGGAAACCCAAGGAGGGGTCGCTATGAGTCGGGTTTGACTCCACGGCACATAACAACAGCAACAACAACAAGCAAAAATGTATGCAACTTGTAGCAGACATGCTTTCAGTATGTACGCTCTTATCTCTATTATATATTTATGTGGTAAGCCATGCTATTTTTAAAAAGATGCAAGTCCAATGCTATTTGCTTTAAATGTAACAAATGGAAAAGGCTCATTGGTTTCAAAAATAGACTGTCCCCTAGACAACTGCTTTTCAAACTTTACTGTACATATGAATCACCTGAAGAAGATTGTTAAAATTCAGATCTAGACTCAGAGAGTCTGAGGATGGGCCAGAGATTCTGAATTTCTAACCAGCTATCAGATCAGATGATACTTCCAGAGGCTGCTGGTCCAAGATCACACTATGATGAAAAAAGGTCCATGGTACACACCATGTGTATGTGAGTGTATTGGGGGAGGATGCCTAAGGGAAAAGCTAGGAAGCAACCCATAAGAAAATGTTACAATGCTTCCCCGACCTGTGATTTTTGTTCTGTGAGTAATTTTGTTCCCAGTAGTTTTGTTTTTTTTCATTTATCTATTTAGGAATAATCAGAAAGATGCTCTTGTCTAGTAGACTAAAAGTAGGTTAAATTTGTACATGAAGTTCACTGAGTGAATATGCAATCATTGTGAATGACCCCTAAGCAAACAAAGGTATTAAGCAAAAAGAAAGAGGAGACTAAGGTTTCATTATTAAAAATAAAAATAAAAATCCAACAATTGTTTCAAAGGTCCGTTGTGTAATATTAAGGGGAGTCAGGCAGAGGACAATGTGCTAGACAGCTTATGAGTACCAATGAGAGAATAAAGACAAAGTAGGAGATACAAGGTCCAGGTCAGCTAGAAAAAATGAAGTTCTAGACAACTCAAATACTTTGCTAGGAAGTAGTTGTTTGGAGTTATGTTTGTTTTGTTTAAACAGAATAACAGCTTATATTGAAAAGGGGAATATATACTCATCCAGATACTTAAAAGAAAAAATACATATATTTATTTATTTATTCTTCTGTGAGCATTTTGTATCAGGAAAAAAGTTCCTGGAAATTCTTTTCTTGAATTTTCATTGCCAACCTTGTTCATTTATCAAGTTATTTTATATATGAAAGATACCGACTTGTATGGTTTGGAATTAGTTCTCAAGTTTATAAACTGAATTGATGCGAACCTTGATGTTCTTTTAGTGAGAAAGAGAATGGATTAGCAGGGCATATATTATCAGTCTAGAGAGCTCCTTCTCACAGCTATGGGTGATGATTGTAGCTCTGAAAACAGTCAT
>NW_006922284.1:745771-755220 GCF_000298275.1 Orycteropus afer afer
TGGCAATAGGAAACATTTATAATCACTAATAGTGTAACTCTGCTAATCTATGGAACTGTCTGTTGAAAAGTATCCCTGGTTTTGGCTGTTTCCTTCTCCAAAGCTGGCATTGTTTTTGCTACCCTCATGACAACAGAGCTCCTTTTTCAAAAATGAGCTTCATTCACAGCACGCTAATGTTTATCTATTTATTTATTTTACAGAATGATTAGTTAATTACCCAAGGCTGCTTAGTCTAAATTACCTATCCAATATTTTAAAAAAGAAACTGAGAACCAACTTTCTCTAGTCTCATCTCCATACTTTTCTACCTTTGTTCATATGAATAAATCATCGTAATTTTGCGTCAAACACAGGTATGTGTCACTCACTTAACTTACCAAATCATTAAGGAACATTGAATGCTTATTTAGGAAGAATTATCTTTGGATAATTTCTAGGATGCTTCAAAGTTTAACCAAAAAGCCAACTCATTGTTGCCCATTGATTCTGACTCATAGTCATCCTATAGGACAGAGTAGAACTGCCTCATAGTGTTTCCAAGGCTGTAAATTTTTACAGAACCACACTACCACATCTTTCTCCATCAGAGGGGCTGGTGGTTTCAAACCACTGACCTTTTGATTAGCAGCTGAGCTCCTAACTACTGCTTCACTAGGGCTCCTTCTTCGAAGTATACCAAAACCCAAACCTACTGCCATCAAGTCTATTCTGACTCATAATGACCCTCTAGATCAGAATATCACTACCAAATAGGGCTTCCATGGCTGTAACAAAGATCATAACAATTTATGGATAACACTGAGAAGAATGTGAATTCCATAACACTTAATTATACTCATGAGGAACTGGTACATTGACCAGGAGGCTGTCGTTCGAACAGAAAAAGGGGACAGACAGTAATGGATGGTTTAACATCAAGAAAGGAGTGTGTCAGCGTTGTATAATTTCACCAAACTTATTCAATCTCTACCCTGAGCAAATAATCCAAGAAGCTGGACTATATGAAGAAGAACATGGCATCAGAATTGGAGGAAGAATCATTAACAACCTGCAATAGGCTGACAACACAACTTTGCTTGCTGAGAGTGAGGATGAATTGAAACCTTACAGATGAAAGTTGAAGACTATAGTTTGCAGTATGGATTACACATCAATACAAAGAAAACAAAAATCCTCACAACTGGACCAATAAGCAGCATCATGATAAATGGAGAAAAGATTGAAGTTATCAAAGACTTCATATTACTTGGTTCTATAATCAACGCCAATGGAAGCAGTGGTCAAGATATCAGATGACATATAGAACAGGGCAAATTGTCTGCAAAAGACATAAAGAGCAAACATGTCTCCTTGAGGACTAAGGTACGTCTGACACAAGGCATGGTATTTTCAATCGCCTCCTATGCATATGAGAGCAGGACAATGAATAAGGAAGACCGAAGAAGAGTTGATGCTATTACATTGTGGTGCTGGTGAAGAATGCTGAAAGTACCATGGACTGCCAGAAGAACTGACAAATGTGTCCTGGAAGATGTGCAGCCGGAATGCTCCTTGGAAGCAAGGATGACCAGACTTCTTCTCACCTACTTTGTTCATGTTGTCAGAGGGGCCATTCTCTGGAGAAGGATATCATGCCTGGTAAAGTGGAGGGTCAACGAAAGAGGGTAAGGCCCTCAATGAGATGGATTGACATGGTGGCCACAACAGTGGACTCAGGAAATCAGGGATCGTGGAGCTGGCACAGGACCAGGCAGTGTTTTGTTCTGCTGTGCATGAGGTGGCTCTGAGTTGGAGATGACTTGACAGCACCTAACAACAACAACAACAACAAGGCTGTAAATCTTCATGGAAGCCTACTTCCTCATCTTTCTCCTGCAGAATGAGGCTGGTGACTTTGAACCACCAACCTTTTGGTTAGTAGCCAAGTGCCTTAACCACTAAGCCACAAGCACTCCTTCCTCAAAGTTTAAGCCTCCCTTTTTTCTTCTCCATTCTCCAAATTTTGAGCCTTAATGGAGAAGAATTTCTGAATACACAAAAATAAGCCATTATTAAATGTTATAGTGAAACTTTTTTTGTCTGTCCAACATCTATTCTACCTACTTTTAATAATAGTTCTCCTTCTCTTAGTCAGATGAGAGTCTACTTTGGATGGCACCTAGTCAAAGAAGAAAGAATCAAGAGATGGAGAAAGGCAATCCAAGGCCAAGGGAAATTCTCGAGCTTCTGAAAATCCATTCCTGGTCTCTGCGGTTTCTTGAGACTGTACATTCCCATTCACTGCAGTCAAATTTGGCTGTGTTTCCTACTGTTTTAAATTAAAATAATTCTAACTGAAATGCACAATTAGTAGTATGAATATATGTAGGGAGCACCATTTTCAAAATAAGTAAGTCATGAACTGAGTTCACTAAAACCTCAAAGCATACCAATTTTCAAAACAACAAACTCAGAAAAAAGTACTGAAATGTATATGCTATACTAAAGGAAGTTTTAATTAAGCTCATAAACATTCTATCTTAATAGAGAACTAAAATCTTCAAAATGAACATAACTTCCCAAGGGAAAACAAAATTATATATTCAGTGTTAAAACTTGACATAAACTAGATAAAAACATGCTGAAATATTTTATTAAAGCAATTTCCACATGGATTAAAATTCTGGATCAAATAGTGTATTTACTTTTGGTTGAATAACTGCAAAATAATCTGTCAATATTATTAGAGGAGGAATGTTCTTTGAGAGCTCTTGTTTGCACAGGTCAACATATCCAAAGGTAGTCACAGGACGAGGTAATGCAAAGCACAGTTGTTGTTCTGTGCCGTGGAGTCGGCCCCGACTCATAGCGACCCCTCCTTGGGTTTCTGAGGCAGTATCATTATGGAATAGATTGCCCCATCTTCCTTCCGAGGAGTGGCTGGTGGGTTTGAACCGCCAGCCTTCTGGTTATCAGTCCAGTGCCTTAGGCACTTCGCTACCAGAGCTCCTGGGTTATTTGGGTAATCCCTTTTGAACTTTGCCTTGGCTAGAGTTTCTAGCCTATCCTGATTAATTATTCAGTGACATTCTCATCATTTTCCCTGGTTTGTGATCAGTTTTAAAATATCTGCCAAGCAGACCACTCAAGAATATGATGGATGTAACATTTTCTCACACACTTCCAACATAATGTTGCAGCAATTGCATTAGGTCCCAGACTTTCATTTTAAGATACCCAGACTTCAAATTTTCACAGCCCCTATATCTTGATAGCTTCACAGAGGAAGAAAGTATTGCAATGCATTACAATAGGGGAACCTAAGAAGGAAAAATGGATTGTGTACTACTGCCAGTTAATCACTTTGAGAAAATGGCCTTATAGCAGGAATGAATGAGATTGACAAAAAAAAAAAAAAAAAAATCGCACTAATGCAGTCTGAAGACTTGAGGCCAAGACAACTACAGGGTAAACCTTTATATTTGATAAATAAATTCCCTCTATTTCAGATAAAGTTTAATTCATGGTTATTCCCTCAAAATGTTTCACGTTGTCATTTTACATGTTAAATCTGAATTTCCAGTTGGGGCGATAAGGGGGGAAAAGTCTCTACGTATTATTTGAATTAGTTACAAAGCTAGCAACTGCTTCTTTACTGTTTTAGATTGAAAAGAGATGAAATTCCTCCTCAGGACATCTTGACTTAAATACACAACATACCTATCAGGATCCACACTAGCCCCTAAGAAATTTTGTGCAATTTCATCCCCACCTACACTCATGCACATAAACACATGCACATACACACTTATAAACACACCCATATACATGCACACACACCATTCCTAAAGCAAAGGCAGCTAGGAAGTATTCTCTCATATATCAGTTGTATTTATATAATTTATTTTCCGGAAAGTTCCAAAGAACTGAAAGATCAACCTTAGTGTAGATAAAATTTGTAAGTAGAAGTAAAATTAATAATGATAAAAAAAAATTGCTAACTTTTATTGAGTGCTTTCTATATGCCAAACACTTTTGAGCTGTTTCACATGTATTAATTAACTCATTTATTTTTCATGATAACTCTTCAAGAGGTATAAAACTACATGTGCAACCCTGTTCTATAGATAAGGCAACTAAGGCAAGATTGTATGCTATTAAGTAGAAGACTTGAGATATCTAACCAAGCACTTGCACCTGTAGCCCACACCCTTAATCATCCATCTAAACTCACAGATTTCCGCACTTTTACAAATATGGATGAGTCGTAGAATCAAATGAGTTATTTGTTTAGTGAATTAGGTCAGCATGGAAGACATACTCTCCCACTTACTATGTTGAATGACATTTGGCAATTCAACCTCTTTGTGACTCAATTTAACCATTTAAATTTTCTACAAAATAGGAATAAAAGTATATTGTATAATGGATTAAATTATATAATATGTGTCTGTGTGTTTGTCACAGAATCACAGAATTTATTATTTTCAAAAGATGGTATTTATTTTATTTATTATGTTCCCTCTACTGATTTCAAGGAAGACTATAAATCATCTTAGTCAAGCATGTCAATTATGTGGAATTTCTTGAATTAGAAATATAACAATTAGAAAAAGTGGAACACTAGAAAACAGATGTCAAAAGTAGATATGAGATGCTGGAGAATTAGAATGTGTCACTTCTGCCAAAGAATAGTGAGCCTAGCAGTGGCACCTCTGAAGAACTGTAAAAGTACACAGAAGGAAGATGGTGTGTAACATCCACCATATTCAGTGAGCATGTAGCCATCATACAATACCACCAATCAGGAAAGAACTCTCTTATCTCCCTTATTTCTCATGTCTCTCCTTGATTTGACTTCTTCACGGGTTTAGGAATCTGAGGGAAGAGTAGAAATGTTAGGCAGAGAGAGAAAATAATGCCATCTATGCCGACTTTTGTAAACTACAGGTTCCCACTTGCATCACGTTGTGGCTTTAGGGGAGTGAGAGAAGATTTATCTACAAATTAAGATAGAAAAAATGACCAATATATTGAGTGAAATGTTTTCAATTGGGTCTTTCCTCATGACTTTGAGTGATCATAGAACTTTCTGTATCTTAGTAGTAAACTGAGAAATCAAGAACAGAACCCTGTTCCTTTTAACATTCAGTGATAAGAGGACTAACACACTGAACAGTTTTATAGGTACTAAGAAGACAAAAATGGCATTGCCTTTATGAACATTCTAAATTATTCTTTCTTGTTCCGTGTATTATTTTATTTTATTTCATTTTTTTTTTTACCATTTGAAATCAAAGTCTTAAAATGTGAGGGGTGGGACTTTCAGCTGAAAAATAGCAGTATTTTAGTAAATATAATAGCTATGTCTTAGAAGACAGGAAAGACATGAGTTAACTAAACAATACTCAAAAATCTCACTACTTAACCTTTGGCCCAGTAAACTGTCTTCCATCTCTTGGCTGAACTAACTAACCAGTCCTTATTTATCAGTATTGTTGTTTGACTGGTAATCAACAGTCAAATTCCACATGACCTGGGGGAGATAATATAGTGAAAATAAGCATTATAATAAGAAAATTTGAGGGATTTTGTTAAGAATATTATCCAAAATCTGCCACATAACCATAGAAATCAATTCTGAAAATGGTAGCCCAGGGAAGGTGAAACATAACTTCATATCAGACTGATTAATTTACACAAATAACTTGCAGGGGTTATGTATCCAATGTGCTAGTTGTGCTGCTGGCTAAAATTCAAAGTTTTCTGCTTAAATAATGTAAACCTGGATGCAATTATGTTAAACACACTAAATGAAATTGACATAGCATAGAAAGAAGTCCAACTTCTTTGAGAAATAATAATGCTGTGTGGTACTCTTATCACGTGACCCACATATTCACTCACAAAATCCAGAGTCTTCCTTTGCCAAGGCCTTGAGGAAGATACCAGTGATGAAAACACAAAAAAATATTTACAAAGTTCTTTATTGGCTTTAGGCTAGGAATGCTGGTAGTATGAATTGCAATTTAATTGGCTCCCTGATCTCCATAAGATCATAAGGTTGCAGAACACAGTTAACCACCAGAAACAAAGTGGGCATAGTTATTACAACAGGCAGCAGAGAAAGCATGGTAATCAGCTGTCGGAGGATGCCCTGCCTGCAAAGATCTCTGGCTATGCTTAATTAGTCATAAGGCACCTTAACTCTGACTTAATTTGCATAATCAAATGCAGAGCAAAACAAAACAAAACTTTACTCCTGCTTAAGCCATCATGAAAAAGAGTCATAGTTTATCACCCCATTTCCCCTCTTGAGTTAGTTCCAAAGCTCAGAGCAGTCTGTGAGACCACTGGAGTCTCTCCTGTAATACCACAAGTGAGTCTTCTATATCTCGTTCGAGACTTCTCAAGGTGATTTATACTGATTCACTTGAGTCCATGTGTGCTGAGAAAGGGAAATCCAAATATTTCAGGTACAATTGTAAAAAGGCCTTGATTAATACTAATTTTTGAAGACACAGGTATCACTGTAGTCTGGACTAGGAATATACAGGGTTCAGATTTCATTGGGAGTTTCCATTTGATTCTGTGTGGTCTGATATAGAAGTGTGTGTATGTGTGTGTGCATGTGTATGCATAAGTAACATACCTACTTACAAAATAGAAGAATCTTAAGATTGGTATTATTAAAAAAAAAAAAAAACACTATTGAGTTGATTCAGACTCATAATGATCCCAAAGGACACAGCAGACCTGTTCCATAAGGTTTTCAAGGCTTTAAATCTTTACAGAAGAAGACTGCCTCATCTTTCTCCCATGGAGTGGTTGATGGGTTCAAATCGCCAACCTTTTGGTTAGCAGCCCAATGCTTTAACCACAGCTCCACCAGAGCTCTTCACTGGCACTATGGGACCTTACAAAATTTCAAGTAGAAGACTTTGAACTTCCTGTTTCCTGTCAAAATAGGGAGTGAAATATTCCTAGGGCACTAGCAGGGGTTAGAGCCACCACGAATAAATTATATGAAGCAGGAGAGGTGATTGTCAGCCCAGAACTGTTTGGCTCCTCAATTTGGTAAGCACAGAATATGGGATTTGGAGGACAGTCGATTATCATAACATTATTGAGGCAATGACTCCAACTTTAGCTGCTGTTGCAGATATGTTTTCTTAACTAGAGGAAATCAGTATAGCTCTTAGCATTCAGTATTCATCTATTGATTTTGTGAATGTATTTTTCTCTCTTGCAATAAATTGAGACAAGCAGAAGTAGTTTGCATTCACCTTGGGACAAGTTTACCTAGACTGCCTCCCCTCCCAGCTCTCCCCAGACTCTTCTCTATCTTAATTTCATGACTAAACAAATTGTTGTCCTCTTCCTCTAGGAAAAAAAAAATTGAGAAAGCTACTGCTACAAAGGAAAATGGACATAGTTTATAGGGTTCTTCAAAGAAAGGGTTAGAAACATAACTTTGGACAAGGGTATGCTCGTGGGTAATTTTAAAGGCTCTGTTGAACTTGGAATTATGGTGTTTAGTTAAGCAAATAAATAAAGTAGATTTTGGGGATGCCAAACTGAGTAAGTCAATGTCAAACTCTTATCTGAAAAAAAGAAGCTTGAAACCTGGTGGATGATATAGAGAAATAAACAGATTCACTCGTTTATCCCACAAACACTGTCTACTCTCTGCCAGGAACTAAGCTATCTGTTAAGACTTTTAGAGGTTTCAGAAAGTAGGTATGGTGGATGCCCTTCAGAGACTCATTTTCTACTAGGTAACATCTATTTTAATTAAAGACCTAAACAAATAAAATGTAAACATGTTTCTATGTTAAGTTCTTAGGGAAAAGTTAGCTATATTAATGACAGCCTATGAGAGAGGTATAACCTGATCTTAGAGGTGAAGGAGAGCTCCCAGGTGGTGATGAGAAATGGGGGTAGGCTCCTGTTGGAGGAAATGTTATTCACCATAGTTCTTTTCCAGGTAGGAGATAGGTCATTAAAAATCCAAAGAAGCTCAATATAATGGGAAATCTGAAAGTGAGGCAGTACTTTGTGAGATGTGAAGCTTAAGAAGTGGAGGTCAGATCACACAGGGCCTTGCCAGCCTTATTAAGGATTGTAGTCTTCATCTTAACAATGTTAAACCACTGAATATGTTTTCAGTAGGTGGGTGACACGATCATATATGCATTTTCTGGCCATGATGTGGAGCTGTGACTGCAAAGACTGTAAAGACTGTAAAGAGATAGGAATGATTGTGAATAAATCAGTTAGGAGCTATTGCAATAATCAGGTCAATATAATAAGAGCTCTTTCAAGGCAAATAGTAATATAGAGATAAATGGATTTATTCAAGAAATATTTCAGGGGTAAAACTGACATTACTTAGTGATGTGAAAGGTGAAGAGGAGGGTTATATCAAAGGTGACTTCTTATTTTTGATTTTTATACTTGTCTGGTTCGTGGTTCCATGGTCGTGCAATGATTAAGCACTCAGCTGCTAACTAAAGTTCAGTGGTTCCAATTCACCAGAGGCTCCATGGGAAAAAAAAAAGACCTGGCAATCTGCTCCCATGAAGATTAGTTGAGGAAACCCTATGGGCAGTTCTAGTCTGCAATATGGGGTCTCCATGTTCATCACAGCACTATCCACTATAACAAAGAGATTGGAAAAAACCTGGGTACCCATCAACAGATGATTGGGTAACCAAACTATGGTACATATAAACAATGGAATACTATGCAACATTAAAGAATGATGATGATCCGCATATCACCTCATAACATGGATGAACTTGGAGGACATCACACTGAGTGAGATAAGTCAATTACGGAAGAGCAAATAATGTAGGAGTCCACTATTGTAAAAAGCCAAAGGAAAGTTTACACAAGGAAGGAAATTTTCTTTGTTGGTTACCAGGGAGTCGACGGGAGGGGAGGGAAATTTGCTAACTAGTTAAGAGACATGTGTTGATTTGGGTGAAAGGAAAGGCACTATAACAACACTGTGTGACCAGAACAATAACAATAGGGAAAAAGAGGGCACAGAGAAGTGCACAAAAGTTATAGACAACAGAGGCAAATATTATTACAGACCTAATACTGCATTATAAGTAGTAACAAACATTAGTCTATGGGTAGATACATAGCAGACATAGGTATGCAAACCAGAATATGCCCATGACCACAGGTAGGTTTGGCTGATAGTATTCCTACATGCATATTTGTATGTGCTACAAAAAAATATCTGTATGCATTATAGAGTTAACAGGGGAGAAGGTTGGGATGGCTTCTTAGCCACAACCAAGCACCTTCAGAGAGTGAGTCTGCAGGCTCAGGACCATGGTCATGGGGGACATCAAGCACAATTGGCACAATATAGTACACGAAAACTTTGTTCTTCATCCTACTTTGGTGAGTAATGACTGGGGTCTTAAAAGCTTATAAGCAACCATCTAAGA
>NW_006922284.1:755500-756043 GCF_000298275.1 Orycteropus afer afer
TGGGCCAGGAATTAGACTCTCAGCCAAACAACAGAAAAGTATACAAGCTGAACACCCAATTCAGGGAGATATACTCCTTAGAACAGTCAACCATGAGAGCTCAGAAGGGCAGCATTTGCATGGGGGGAAGCTATACACACAGGAATGCATATGTTAAGACATAGGGATAAGGCAACCACAGAGAAGAGGTGGGAGGAGATTGGTTCCATTATGGGGATTGTAATCAGTGTCATGAAACAAAATGTATATGAAACATTGAGTGCAAAATGAATCTGCTTTGTAAATACACCCCCAAATAACAATTTTTTTTTTTTTTTCCTTAAAGTACATGGATCTGGAGCTCAGGGTCCTTTGGCTGGAGATACAAATGAAGGTATTATCATGTTATCTATGATATTTGAAGCCATGTAAAATTGCCTAGCTTCAATGTAGGATGGAAAGAAAAGAGGGTCTAGAACTAAACCTTGAGGAACTCAAATATTAATGGCTATACAGAGGAGTAAGAAGCTCTGGTGGCACAGTGCCTAAGGCATTTGACTGCTA
>NW_006922284.1:756688-757256 GCF_000298275.1 Orycteropus afer afer
CTTCCGTAGTGATACTGCCTCGAAAACCCAAGGAGGGGTCGCTATGAGTCGGGGCCGACTCGACGGCACATAACAACAACAACAACAACAATATTTCTAGGAGTGAGTGATCAATACTGTTTGATTGCTACCTGAATTCCACTTGGTGGAAGGATTCCATTTCTCACTGGTCTGAAATGTTGTTACTGGGGTTTTAATATTATAGTAGTTCATTTGTGCTATCAGGCAGAGCTCTCTGTAATCCCCACTTAATTTTTGTTTTGTTTTGTTTTTTGCTACTTAATCTGTCATAGAGAATTCCCTATCCAGACACAGATGAGGTTTGAAGAAGAGGAAGTAATTTGGTAGGAATAAGGCACTCTGGAAGTATGAATTATCTGCTTATGCAAATTACTTAGCACTCACTTTTCATTTGATAGGTAAGAGCTTCTGAGCATATCAGGCTTTATTGCTAGGTGTTACATATCACATCCATTTCATAATGAACAGTTGAGGTCAGATATTCCCATAGTTCACTGTGGCAAGGAGTTCAGATTCTATAATCTGATCCAGAGCTCCTTCTAAGAAA
>NW_006922284.1:759296-760519 GCF_000298275.1 Orycteropus afer afer
TGCAGCTTGAATGCTCTTTGGAAGTGAGAATGGCCAGACTTTGTCTCTCCTACTTAGATCATGTGGTCAGAAGGGACCAGTCGCTGGAGAAGGACATCATGCTAGGTAGAGTAGAGGGTCAGTGAAAAAGGGAAAGACTCTAAACAACATGGATTGACACAGAGCTTGTGACAGTGGGCTCAAGCATAGCAAAGGTTGTGAGAATGGCACAGGACTGGGCAGTGTTCTGTTGTACATAGGTCACTATGAGTCCAAACTCACTCAAAGACATTAAAAAGTGGCACAGACAATAAGAGTTAACATATCTATGTGGCAGAATGGTAAAAGTTTGTTATTGCCTTGGAAGTCTCAAGAGATAAAACTGTTCTACAATGAATTAGGTTGAGTTAGGAAAAAATAAACTTCATAAAGCATGTCAACTGCTGCCAGCAGTCATGCAGGGCCCTAATAGCAGTGTTAAAGCAAGCATGAGTATGAATGCATATGAGAAAAGCAACAACACTCTGTAAATCATTTCTCTCCTTTTGCACAAAGTTAGAGGCAAACACTAATGAAAAAAAAAAAGATTCTTAAGTATGAGAAATTATATTCACTGAGTCTTGGTCTTCCTTCCAACATTTTTTCCTACACTTCAGACTACCTGCCCCCTTCTCTATTTTCCTGTTTATCCAATTCCCAGTGCCCAATTTCTCTCTAAGCTTGGAAAGTATCAAAACTTAAGCATTTAGAGTAGTTCATCCACTGATTAATTGGTTTCCCCTTATTACCTCAGCCAAGAATTGGTACTTTGACCATTTCAATTAACTATAAAATGAACAAGTACCATAATAAGGAATTTAAGCTATTGCCAACCAGGTTTAAATACATTTTTAGAAGGGGAGGCAAAAGGAAATTTGAAAACTTTATGAAAATAAACGTGATTCAGTCAGTTTTTAACTGATTAGAGACCTGGAACTATAAAATCTACATTCTTAGAAACAAACCCTGGGGAGGTGAAATCAATAAGGGTTGGCTTTGCTGAAGGTTTGATCCAATATACTGCTGGGGGAGAAGCAAAAGCTGTGACCAAAGTTTATTGCGCAAAAAATGAGGTCTGTCTTAGAGTATATAGTTATAGGTTTTCTAATGCCCTTGAATTGAGCTAATGGAGAAGTCATGGTGCTCAGAAGTGAATAAAGGAAGCAATCAAACCTTCAGTATATAGCAAAGGTAAAAATTTACAT
>NW_006922284.1:761069-762741 GCF_000298275.1 Orycteropus afer afer
CCTTAAACTTTAAAACCCCCACCACTTATTTGCCAATTTGTCATACTGTGGTGGCTTATGGGTTGCTGTGACTCTGGAAGCTATGGCATTGGTATTTCAAATACCACCAGGGTTAGCCATGGTTAACAGGTTTCAGTGAAGCTTCCAGACTAAGACAGAGGAAGAAGGACGTGGCAGTCTACTTCTGAAAAAACTGACCACTGAAAATCTTATGAATAGCAGCAGAACATTTTCTGAAACAGTTATAGAGGAAGAGCCCCTCAGGTTGGAAGGTACTCAAAATATGACTGGGAAGGAGCTGCCTCCTCAAAGTGGAGCTGACCCTAATGGCATGCATGATGTAAAGCTTCCGGGATCTGCATTTGTGGATGTAGCATGGCTCAAAATGAGAAGAAAGAACTTCAAACATCTACTAATAATTGAAACACTAAATATATGAAGTATGAATCTAGGAAAATCAGAAGTTGTGAAAAAGAAAAGAAAAACCTTGAAATCCATAAGTATCTATATCCTTGGCATTGGTGAGCTGAAATGAGCAGGTATTGGTCATTTTGAATCAGACAATCATATGGTCTGTTATGCTGGGAATGAAAAATTGAATAGGAATGGCATAACATTCATCATTAAAAAGAACATTACAAAATCTAACATGAATTACAACACTGTCAGTGATAAGTTAGTATCCATACACCTTTAAGGAAGACCAGTTAATATGATTATTATTCAAACTTATGCACAAACTACTAATTGCAAAGATGAAGAAATTGAAGACTTTTATCAATTTCTGACACTGAAATTGATCAAGCATGCAATCAAGTTGCCTTGCAAATTGTTGCTGATTGGAACACAAAAGTTGAAACTAAGAAAAAGGATCAGCAGTTGGAAAACATGACCTTGGTGATAGAAATGACACCAGAGATCGCATGATAGAATTTTACAAGACTAATAACTTATTCATTGCAAATACCTTTTTTCAATAACATAAACAGTGACTGTACACTGGATGGAATACATGGAATCAAATGAACTACATCTATGGAAAGAGACGATGGAGAAGCTCAATATCTTCAGTCAGAAAAAGGCCAGGGAGAACTGTGGAAAAGATCACTAATTGCTCATATGCAAGTTTAAGCTCAAGTTGAAGAAAATTAACACCATGAGAGCCAAAATACAACCTTGAGTACATGCCACTTGAATTTAGAGATAATTTTAAGAACAGATTTGATGCTTTGAACACCAATGACCAAAGACCAGAAGAGCTGTGGAATGACAACAAGGACATCATACATGAAGAAAGCAAAAGGTCATTTAAAAGACAAGAATTATCAGTAATAGTAAACACTAATCTAGGGGTAGAGACATAGGTAGTCATACGGATAGGCAAATGGAAATATACCCACAACCATACATAGGTTTGGCAGATGATATTCCTGCATATGTATTTGTATATGCTATAAAAAAGTCCATATGCAGTTTAAACATAACAGGAGGCAAAGTTAGGATAGCTTCATAGCCACAAATTAGCATATTAAAGGAGTGGGTCAGTAGACCTGCAGGCTGGGGACCATGGTCATGGGAGACATCAAGCTCCATTGGCACAACATGGCATACAAAAATATTGTTTTACATCTGTGTTAGGCTGGGTTCTTTAGAGAAACAAAACAAATAAAGC
>NW_006922284.1:763481-766849 GCF_000298275.1 Orycteropus afer afer
TATTTATTTATTTGTTTGTTTGTTTATTTATTTATTTTTTATTTTTATTTTAAGAGGTTGTTTTATATTCAACATAACATGTACATTTGGTTTCATTCCCCATTCGCCATGTGCAACCCTAACCTAGGCTCTTCCCCTCCCTACCCTATAACCCTTCCCTTGTGCCCCTCACATTCATGCACTCCTGTTTGTCATGCATTTCCTTAGTTTGAATGTTGGTCCTCTAGTGTCCCACGGTCTATCGCTCTAAGGGATGTATTACCATTGAGTGTGTGGGTGTGTCATCCTGGGATGAGTGGTCTGCGTGTACATCTTGTTAACTGTTGGGCTGATCTGAATTTTTTTTTTTTTATCTTTTTTGAAAAAAAAAGTCTCTCTATTTAATGAGTAAATATGTCACATTTGTCAATAAAGTTAATTCACATAATGGAACTATATTGTCTGTAGTTATAGATGATAGAGATTAAGCTTCCACAGGACAAAAGATTATAGGTTATTGTGATTCAGGTCAACATAAATTCATGCTGTTGGCAAAATGAGTATTATATTGTTGAAGCTGCCAAGAGTTCTTTGTTTAAAGGAAGAAGACTGTATTTCTAAAGAAAAATCCTGTAAATTTTTATGTGCCTTATATTGACTCTTTTTCTTCCTGACATATTTAATAGTTCCTGTTAAAGTCACAAGATATTGAATAAGAGGTTCTAATTTGGGTCACTGCTCTATTTGAATAAACGTTTAAAAGCTTTAGTATTCAGAAACTAGTAGCTATTATGAGACCCAATTACTCCTCATATGTAGCATGCAATAGTTTTTTCAAATATCATTATAATCACACACAAGACTACTTTGAAACAAAAGTCTTCAAGTAAGGGCTAATTAGTAGCTAAGGATTAAATCGAAAAATGTTCTGTTCTCCTAGCTTTAAGTATGCTTAACCCAAATTTTGGTTTCATATTGAGAAATCATTCGTTTTTGTACTATGTAACAAAAGGAAATGTAATTGGCTTTATGTGTGCTGATGGGAAGGAGCTCTTGTGGTACAATGGTTAAAGCATTTGACTGCTAACCAAAAGGTTGGTGGTTCAAACCCATCAGACTCTCTGTGGAAGAAAGATGAGGCAGTCTGTTTCTGTAAGGAGTCACAGCCTTGGAAACCTTATGGGGCAGCTCTGCCCTGTCCTATAGGGTCAATACAAGTCAGAATTGACTCAATGGTAGTGGGTTTGGGTGCTAATTTCTTCATTGTTAAGAATAATTTGTTCATTGTTAAGAACTTCAAATGCCCTTCCCATTGTCAGTCTCTGCTTTCCACCTTTGTGATCCAGGTTATTCACTCAAGGGGCATGGAGAAGGCTGTGGCAATAGTGAGATCTGAACTTTTCATCAAACAAGATATGGGAATTGAATATCATTTGATCTCCATGACTTTAGTCTTAGTTTCACCTTCTAAATTGAGTTTCTACAAATTTCCAGAGATGTTTCGACAAGTGGATGCCACACTGGAGGCACTCACTCGGCTATGCCAAGAGATTTGGAAGACAACTACCTGACCAACTGACTGGAAGAGATCCATATTTGTACCCATTCCAAAGAAAGGTGATCCCACACAATGTAGAATTTATCGAACAATATCATTAATATCCCACAAGTAAAATCTTGCTGAAGATAACTCAAAAACGGTTGCAGCAGTATACTGACAGAGAAATTCCAGAAATGCAAGCTGGATTCAGAAGAGGACATGGAATGAGGGATATCATTGCTGATGTCAGATGGATCTTGGCTCAAAGCAAAGAATACCAGAAATATGTTTACTTATATTTTATTGACTATGCAAAAGGATTTGATTATGTGGATCATAACAAATTATGGATAACATTGAGAAGAATGGGAATTTCAGAACACTTAATTGTACTCATGAGGAGCCTATACATAGATCAGGAGGGTGTCGTTCAAACAGAACAAGGGAACACTGCGTGGTTCAAAATCAAGAAGGAAGTGCATCAGGATTGTATCCTTTAACCATACTTATTCAACTGGCATGCTGAGCAAATGATCTGAGAAACTGGACTATATGAAGACGAACCTGGCATTAGAATTGGAGGAAGAATCATTAACAACCTGCGATATGCTGACGACACAACTTTGTTTGCTGAAAGTGAGGATGACTTGAAGCACTTACTGATGAAGATTGATGACTACAGCTGCAGTATGGATTACACCTCAATATAAAGAAAACAAAAATCCTCACAACTGGACCAATAAGCAGCATCATGATAAATGGAGAAAAGATTGAAGTTGTCAAAGACTTCGTATTACTTAGTTCTACGATCAACACCAATGGAAGCAGCAGTCAAGATATCAGACAAAGTATTTGTTGTTGTTGTTATGTACCATCAAGTCGGACCTGACTCATAGTGACCCCTCCTTGGGTTTCCAAGGCAGTATCACTACGGAAGTAGATTGCCCCGTCTTCCTTCTGAGGAGTGACTGATGGGTTTGAACTGCCAGCCTTCTGGTTAGCAGTGAAGTGCCTTAGGCATTATGCTACCAGAGTATAGCACTGGGCAAATAGGCTTCAAAGGACCTCTTTCAGAGTGCTGAAGAGCAAAGATACCTCCTTGAAGACTAAGGTGTGCCTGACAAAAGTCACAGTATTTTCAATCACTTCATATGCATGTGAGAGCTGGACAATGAATAAGGAAGACTGAAGAAGAGTCGATGCTTTTGAGTTGTGTTGACAAATAAGGCTGAAAGTCCCATAGACTGCCAAAAAACTAACAAATTTGTCCTGGAAGAAGGGCAGGCAGAATGCCTCTTGGAAGCGAGAATGGCCAGACTTCATCTCACCTACTTTGGTCATGTTTTAAGAAGGGACCATTCCCTGGAGAAGGATATCATGCTTGGTAAAGTCGAGGGTCAATGAAAAAGAGGAAGACCCTCAACGAGATGGACTGACACAGTGGCTGCAATGATGGGCTCAGGTATAGCAGGGATTGTGGAGCTGGCACAGGACCAGGCAGTGTTTTGTTCAGGTGCACATATGGTTGCTATGAGTCAGAGCCAACTCGATGGCACCTAACAATAAAAACAAATTTACAAAAGTTGTATTTATTGTTTGGTCTTCATCAGTATATGAAGTAGAAACAAAGACTTCCTTGTAGTCAGATTACAGACACCTGTTACCTTAATGGAAGTTCTGGTGGAATAGTGCCTAAGGCATTTGACTGCTAACAAAAAGGCTGGTGGTTCAAACCCACCAGCCACTCCTCGCAAGGAAGGTTGGGCAATCTACTTCCATACTAATACTGCCTTGGAAATCCAAGGAGGGGTCACTATGAGTTGGATCTGACTCCACGGCAGTGAGTTTG
>NW_006922284.1:786528-792166 GCF_000298275.1 Orycteropus afer afer
GTAATGTACCAAACAGTGTTTCTTTGCTATTCATAAGGTTTTCCCTGGCCAATTCTTTGAGAAGTGGATGGCCTCTTCCTTCTTCCTAGTCTGTCTCAGTCTATAAGCTGGGCTGTTACCTTTGCACCAGGTGCATTTCGCTGGGTTTTAAACATCAGAGGCTCAGCCTCAAAACTCACGTCTACATTTCACCACAGTAGGACAAACCGACAGACAAGTGTATATATATATATACTGTGTGTATGTATATACTGTATACACACACACACACATGTACATATAGGCATGATACTTTTTTTGAAGATGTGCAAACTGTGTTGATATTGGGTATTTTTGGAGAATGACGTTGGTGGGCTAAATTATGACAGGACTTCATTTCCTGTAATGCACATTTTGTAAACCTTGACATTTTGGTTTTTTCCATGTGCACATACTATTTTCCAAATAATATAACAAGATAAATTCAGGGTGGTCAGGAGCTTGGATCCATGTAATCCATGGGAGGGGAATGGTCTTCATAGGTTTGAATATTCTTCTGGGTTGCAAGCTCAAATGCCATCAGTAGCCATTCCAATAACATAAATGTGTGAACAAAGTGGCTAAAACTGTATGGAAATTACAGAGAATGTGAGGATCTACAGACTGTATGCCTTGTTTATAGGCAGTTTACTTTGTTATTATTACTAAGTTCTTCAGAAATATAACTTTAAAAGTGTGGAAAGATACACGATTTCTCATTCTCTGTTGTCATCTTACTAGAATTCTCAGCACTATTTGACACGCTTTCCAACAAATTCCACCTACTAGATTTTTCTAAGGTGACCTTGCTTAAGGGTAAATTATATCAAATCATTCACAGCTAAAAGGAAAACCAAAATGGCTTTTCACTATAAGCTGAATACAATGTTATCTCATTACAATGGCTTACAAAGTCCTCTACAATTGGGCCCAGCCCACCTCTCTTTTCTCATTTTTTATCCACTCTGCTCTTCACTGGCTATGTTACACCAAACTTAATTTCAATCTTTCATTCTCCTGAACCTTTATATCTAGTCTCTCTGGTAAAAACTATTCACAACTCAATTGAAATGATACAAAAGTCATTCTATTTAGAACAACTAATGCCTCTAAAATAGAAATAGTCAATCTTGACTGAGAGGGCAACTACAAATTGAGAACATAGGCCCCATGTCCATTAATAATCCCATGTGTCATCAAGTACCACTAAAATAAGCATTTTTAAAATGAAGGACAAAAACGTATTTCCCTATGCCAAGCAATTTTTCTGTATTTCTCTGCACATTTACCTGAAACTTCTTTAGATATATGCACATTTATCATTCTATCAGAATGACATTTAATGTATTAAGGAAAACGCTAACAAAATATCACATTTAAGAGCCAGATCAAATTGTAGCAATTCATTAACTTTATGAATCTAACATGGTTATAGCTCTTCATAAAGTAGCTGATTTAATACTATAAATTATTTTTCATGTTAAAAGGATGTTGTTACTTTTTTTTACTTCATTTATTTCTGGAAAATTGTTTTAAGAGAAATGTGGTTAAGATAACCCATACTCCCTAGGCATTTATAGGGTGAAGTTAAATCCATATCAATATGAGAAAAAATATATATGTAATTGAGATTAATTAAGAAACAACATTTTCAAAATTGCACATAAATCATTAAGTTAATAAATGCCAAAACTAGAATATTGGTTGTAGCAATAAAAATATGTACTGATATGTGAAAGAAATGTCAAAGATGAATAATGATAGCTAATCTATATCTATTTCTACTTTTTTGTCTTCTTTTCAAGTATGAATTTTATTATTAAGATATTGGGCAATGGAATATCCAAGGAATCTGTATGTGATAATCCTCAGAACAAGTTTATGATATAGATACTACTATCTTTATTTTACAAAAAAGGGATGTGAGACTTAGAATGGTGTCTCTATAATTTGCCAAAAATTGCATGCCAGCAAGTGGCAGAGATTGAGTTCACATTCAAATAGTCAAAATCTGAAACTCATGTTATTATGTGAACAGACTGAATTAGGGTAGGGGAAGCCTAGCAAGGGGGACTAAAATTCTTTTCTGAGATTTGAAGCCTAGGAGATTGAAAATATGGAGCTGTCATTAGTAGAAATAAGGTTATCAGAAGAAAGGTTTGGGTTTGGGAAAATGTTAATTCCGTTATTAGCATGTTGATGGTAAGGTTGAAGATATATTTGATATAGAAGAAAATATTTAGCAAACAGCTGGAAATATAAGTATTTATATTATCATCCTGGGAGAGAGGGAAAGTGTAGTTTTGTCTTTTTGTTTCTCTTTTAAGGAGTAATTGACCCTTGAAATAGCTTCCAAATAATATAGCTCTCCTATTTGCTTTATTTGTATGAACATATCTAAGTTTACCACAAAATTGCTTGTTACTGAAGGTGCTACTTTCAGATTTCTAATTTCTGGAAGATATATACTTAAACTTGAACATTAACTTAGTATGAATGCTAAGGGAAAAAAAGAGAACAGCCTGACATGGACTTCCCATAGTATTATGAGAAAAACAGATTTTACTTACCTACAGACATACAGATGTGATTTTAATGACAGTTTAAATTAATTCTTGGTAAAGCAAGGGATTTTGTAAAAAATGTAATGTGCCAGAGAATATTCAGTGTCCTTCATCTTCACAGTTTGTTCTTCATTTCCATTCAAATCTGTTATTTGGAAATACTGTCAAGAATAGATCTTTTAAACAAAAGAGCAGAGGAGGGATTAAAGAGTTCTTGACCCCTAAGATTCACTAAGCAAATGCTGGTTTTGTGTGGAATTTTTCTGTGAGAGTTAGTTAGACTCTCAAATGGGTCCATCGAGCAAAGAATCAGAAGCTTACAGTAAACAAGTTTCTCTACTTTGATGAAGTTTAGAAAGAGACACTCAAAGGAGGAAGACAAATGAAAGGGACATCAAAGAATGTCAAGGAACTCCAAGGATCACTGGCAGACACCAGAAATGAACAGAGAGGAGGCTCACAGAAGGAATTAATTTGGCCAAAATCCTGATTTGGATTTCTAGCCTCCTAAGTTCAACTCGACGGCAGTGCGTTCTTTTTTTTTTTTTTAAGTGTGGGAAAATAAATTTAAAGCTATCCACCTGTGTCATTCCTGTCACATTAGCACTAGGTAACTAAGACACCATGCCATCTCTTAGTATAATTTAAAATAGATAGACTCCAAATATTTTTATTCAACATATGTTGCTGTTGTTACATGCTGTCGAGTTGGCTCCAACTAATAGCAACCCTATGTACAACAGAACAAAACACTGCCCAGTCTTGCATGATCCTTACAATGCATGCTATGCTTCATCCCATCATTGCAGCCACTGTATCAATCCATTTCATTGAGGGTCTACCCCTTTTCGCTGACCCTCTACTTTACCAAGCATGATATCCTTCTCTAGAGACTGGTCCCTTCTGTCAACATATAGTAAAAAATTATTTTAGCCAGATCACTGATAGGTGTGTACTTCATATATGAATTGTGTTATGAGCCACATGTGATGCAGGAAGCATCAAAACAAGATGGAAAGACTACACAGAGAAACTGTACCCAAAAGAATTGCTCGATGTTTAACCATTTCAGGAGGTAGCATATGATCAAGAATCAATGATACTGAAGGAAGAAGTTCAAGCTGCACTGAAGGAACTGGCGAAAAACAATGTCCCAGAAATTGACTGAATACCCATTGAGATATTTCAACAAATGGATGCAGCACTGGAAGCATTCACTTGTTTATGGAAAAAATCTGGAAGACAGCTACCTGGCCAGCTGACTGGAAGAGATCCATATTTCTGCCCATTCCAAAGAAAGGTGATCCAAGATAATGTGAAAATTATCAAACAATGTCATTATTATCATATGCAAGTGTGGTGGTTACGTTTGTGTGTCAACTTGGCTGGGCCTGGTTGAGTGGCTGGGCAGCTGGTGGTAGTTATTCTCCATGATAAGACTGGCAATCAACTCCATGGTAGGATCTACCACAAGCAGCTGAGTAGCTGCTTTGGGTATGTGGTCTGCTTCTCGTATACAAGAAGCAATTTTGGGAATGGTCTCTAGTTTATGGCATGCTTGAACCCTGCATGTAGCTGTGTCATTGTTCAGTAGCTTGCCATGCTCTGCTGATCCTGGGACTTACAATGAACTTAAATTAATGGCCTGCTGTGTGATTTGGTAACATCAGGACTATGCCTTTTTATTTGTCAACCTTAGGTTTGTCCCCCTCAGCAACCAGCAGCTGTCTGAGTGAAGAAACACCTCTAGCCCCAGTGGGCCGGGAGCAGGAGGCAGAGCTGGACCCCAAGGTTGAGGGGCTTTTGCCCAGCCCCTAGAGCTTAACACTTTGAATTTGGACTTAGAGCCTCCAAATTATAAGAATAAATTCCTGTTTGTTTAAGCCATCCCATTTGTGGCATTTTCTGTTAGAGCAGCACTAGGTAACCAGAACAGTAAATAAAATTCTGCTGAAGATAACTCAAAAACAGTTGTAGTAGTAACGTTGATAGGGAACTATTAGAAATTCAAGTTGGATTCAGAAGAGGATGTGGTTCTCTAGAACTACTTTAACAGAAATACCACAATCAGATGGCTTTCACAAACAGGAATTTATTCTCTTATAGTTTAGGAGGCCACAAGTCCAAATTTAGAGTGATTACTCTAGGGGCTGGGTAAAGGACCCTCAATCTTGGGCATCAGCTCTGCCTCTTGCTCCTGACCCACTGGAGCTGGAAACATCTTGTAACTCATGTAACTGCTGGCTTCGGAGGCTGACAAACCCAAGGTCACCAAGTAGAATGGTACAATCTCAAGATCAATAGGCACACAGCAGGTCACTGGTTGGAGTCCAGAAACAATTGCAAAATTGGCAGCAATATGGCAGGTCACTGGATGAAAACTCGCCAAATACAGGATTGAAATGTTTCAAAAAGCCAGAGTTTCTTCTGATAGACTGGAAGCATGCCACACCCCAAAGGCAGCTACTAGTTGCTCGTAGCAGATTCCACCATGGAGTTGATTACCAACCTCATCATGGGGAATAAATACATCCAGCTGCCTAGCCACTCAAAACCACAGCCCAGCCAAGGTGATACAAAACCTTAACTACTACAGCCTGGAACAAGGGATATCATTGCTGATGTCAGATTATTCTTGACTGAAAGCAAAAAATATGAGAAAGATGTTTACTTGTGTTTTATTGACTATCAAAGACATTCAACTGTGTGGGACATAACAAATTCTTGATAACGTTGGGAAGAATGGGAATTTCAGAAGACTTAATTGTGCTTATGAGGAACCTGTGCATAGACCAAGAAGCAGTCATTCAAGCAGAACAAGGAGCAGAGTGCATGGTTTAAAATCAGGAAAGGTGTGTGTTAGCATTGTATCCTTTCACTGTCCTTGTTCAATCTGTATGCTGAGCAAATAATCTGAGATGTTGGACTATATGAAGAAGAACCTGGCATCAGGATCAGAGGAAGACTCTCTAACAACCTGGGATATGCAGATGACACAACTTTGACTGATGAAGATCAAAGATCAAAGGCTACAGTGCTCAGTATGGATTACAACT